>NW_015670386.1:48312-77060 GCF_001515625.1 Sinocyclocheilus rhinocerous | reverse complement strand
CCTAAATGTCTGCCATTGTTTTTTATTTTATATTTTGTTAAGGTGTAAGAGGTGTTATGTTTCTGCACTCTTCCATTTTTGGCAAATTAAGAAAACTTTGTATTTTTGTGATGGTTTGTATTTTTTGTGCTCTGTATGGAACATCAGTGCCTGTTTAAGTGATGAACTCCATTACTTATGTTTGTTTTCAGACATGATAACAGACGTTTTATACTTGTGCTATAACTTTTTGGCTTGTGCTACAAAACTTTCAACCTCTGTAGCACCAGTGCTATGTGAAAAAAAAGTTAACGTACAGCCCTGAATAGATTATATTATTTTATAATTATATATAGATCAGCTGTTCTATTTAATTATAATACAGTATGTTAACAGTTTTGTTCAATAAAACCATGATTTCTTGCTTTTGATACTTTATTTGAACTAATTATTATTGCCTCATTGCTATTATATATGTATTTTAAGTAGATTTAAAGGCTATTGTTCACTCAACCTACATCTATTTTTATTACCACAAAAATTAATTATTATAATATTTTATTATTAGTAGACCAGAACACGTGGACGTGTTGTCATTCTTACACTATAATACTGAACTTTGATTTCAGTGATTTGGACTATGAGATGGACACTTGCTTCTTGCACTCTGTTGCACTTTATTTTTGCTTTAAAAAAAGGATTTCATAGAAATTTGGATTGTTTAATAAAATGTTCTTTAAAATGGTTGATTTTTTTTGTGGGAAATTAATCGTTTAGATTAATCGATTAATCAATAAATTAGTCGATAGATTAATCAAAATAAAATTAGTCGTTAGTGGCAGCCCTAATATATATATATATATATATCACTTTTGTGATAACATAATCAGAACTTTCTCTATATATCAGAGTGTGATACTAGATTCAGCTAAATTAGGCAATAAAGGCACAAACAAGCTTTTTGTACAGATGTTTGTATACACTGAATGGCACAGCTGACCTCCTCCTTGGTCTCGCTGTTTTCTCTCTCACGAGGTTCCTGTTTGATATGCGTTGCCATGGCGAAGGCTGCACGGTCATGGCTGTCAGCCAGGTTGATGACGTTGGTGATGGAGGGGAGCATGGAGCCCTGGCAGCTGGTGCCAATGGTGGTGTTCCTCTCACAGACCGCCAGCAGCAGCTGTGAAGCAGAGACGACAGAATCAAACTCTGAACTGCCACGATTCCTAAAACACGCAAGCAAACAGCTGCTCCTTCTGTGAAGATCACAACACTTGGAAGAAAGTAGCTAACATTCACACATAAATGGCACCTGCATGAGCCAGCATTGTTTAACAGCTGCCATTTTAACCACTTGCGAATATATATCTAAATGCTTGACACTGGCTGCAGAGCTCCAACAGTGAATATTCTTCTAGTCTATCACGGCAGGCTGATTCGCGCACCCAGCCGCGTCATGTGTAGGACAGCGTTAATAATTCAAGAGCCAGAGTAGCATTGATTGTGGCTGAGATGGATGGATTGTGACCTGACTTGAGCGGGAGCAGCCAAACACCAGAGCTGTTACATCATGGTGAATGTATTAACAACAAAAGAATAATTATCTAAAATCCAGCTGAAGTTTTGATAAAATCATCAAGAGGAAAACTGTGACGTTAAAATGATACAGTATGCATACAACTGCTATGCAAGGTGCAATTAGCTTCTATGTAATTTAAGCATGTGCATAATTATGAAGTATTATCCACTCTGCACAGAGCTTACAACATGATTGAAAATTTACAATTGTACAATCTGCATTTATTTTTTTAATTATAAAAAAAAAATCTGTAGACATATCCTGTGTTGTGACATGCAATGTTATATCATAGAAATTATAAATGAAAGCATTGCTTTAAACATACATATATATACATATATATATATATATATATATATTATAATAAATATTTTAAAATATTTTAATATTATTAATATAATATTATTTATTGTATAACACATTCCAATTACATACATTTATTTGCTTATTTAAATCAATCAACATTTTAGGTTTTATTTTATTTAAAATTATATTTTTTCTTTCTTTCTTTCTTTTTTTTAAGTCTATTAACATGCTTCATTGATGCATCAAACACCTCGAAAAACTTTGCTCTGATCAGCGGCTGGGTGCAGCGTAGCCCTAACAAGAATGCTGGCTCTAGCTTGGATGTGATGTCACTTCCTGAGAGGTTCTCATCTCTGAAAAAAAAAAACAGTAAAAAAGTGCTTTAGACAAACGCTGCGAGACTGTTGTTGTGTTTACCTTCTGATACAGAGTGACAATAAACAACATGGTGGGTCTTTAGCAAACAACAGCTATTAAGGACTACATGTGTTCCAGCGTAGATACAACTAGAGCTGTTGATTTAAGCCTATGGGTTCTCACCAGGATGAATTGCTCCTGACGCTGGAGAAATGCTCTCTTGCCCAGGGTGATGGTAACCCCTAATGCCTCCTGCCCCTCAGCCGCCAAACACCACCAGCCCCAACTTTAGCAATCAAAATGGGGCTACCACCCACCAGCCACAGTCTTGTTGGCTAATGGCAATAGATGGAAGGCCAGCGCGGACAGCGGACCCTGTGATTAATCAGCGTAATTACCTGTAGACGTAATTAACGAGGTCCAGGAACTGGGCATTCAATTCAAGGTCGTCAGGAAAGCGCTTCTCAATGTAGGTCATCATTTTCACCAGCAGAATGGACTTCTCTCTTGGATTAGGCACCTAGGAAAGAGAAACGAATACAAAGAGAGCCTAAGACAGTAGAAAAGAAGGAGAGCTGAGGAGGAGAAGGGGGTAACGGATTGATACAGTCCATTTATCTTTCATCTATCAGGAGAGCTGTGCAGCACCTTAGCTCGGCTCCTTTTTCTCCCTGTCTGCTCTCTTGCCTTGGGCTAACAGAACAGACACCTGGGTTCAGCTGTCCGGGCCACAGCGCACAGAATACACAATGCCTCATTTATAGCAGGATAGGCTTTGAGCTCAAATGTTTAACACTGAGTCGACAAAAGGTTGGTTTACAATTGTGCGGGTAGCAAGTCTACAGAAATGGAAATCAATTAAATCATGTTCAAACAAGAATGCATGAAATATGAATCAGGTTTAGCCATTTATAGTCAATTTACCTAAGAACTCTAAGCACTACAGTGCTATCAAATCATAGTCCTGCTTGTTTCAGAAATCTCAACCAGCAACATTGGCTCGCAGTGGCGCGAGTTTTGGGTGGGATTATATATTGATCAGACAGAAGAAAACCTGTTAAAAACAACTCGGAACTCTGTTTGGTGGTGCAGCATTAACGCACTTGAACGTTAAGCTTTCTTTCTCTTTTCATAAATTTAGATTTTCTTTCCGTCTTTTATTTCTGTCTTAGATTACATTCTTTTAAAAATGACAGCCAATTTTAAAAATTTATTTAATTAACAATAACAATTAAAAAAATGACTTAATGAAAAAATGAATAAATGTTCTTTTTAAGATGTCTTGTCATACATTTTTTGTTATTGAACGCTGTTCCCTGAGGTCCAGTTATAATGGTCACTTTCCTCTCTCTCCCTGACCTTGCTGTAGACTGTCATTTTTAACTGCCCTATCATTCAACAGTCTCTTTGCAAAATCTGTATTACATTGTGAAAGGATCACAAAATAATCTATGCCAAAATGTATGACAAACTATGAAGATCAGACTAAAATGATGGGACCCTTTTCACAAGAGTGTGATGTGTTTAACGGTCATCATCAGCATCATAAATCCTCAAAAGTTTTTTATATTTTAACTTTTTTTTTTTTTTTTAAATGTACGTACATTTATAACACTATACTTTGTATTATATCACCTTTGCATCAAATTACCAAAAAAAAACTAGTTAACGCTAATGCGAGAGTGTTTCTAATGCAGCGTCTATGGGAGGGACGGTAAATTTGACATTATTGTTCTCTCTCATCTGACTGCCGTTATCAGCCTCTCTCAATTCTTTTCCTTTTTTTAAAAGTCATGAAAACACTATCATAGAGTTTTTCTTTTGCTATTTGAGCAAATGGAAATGCAAGAAATATATCTGTGGTACTCTCCCATTCACTGCTGAGAAACCCGGAAATGTGAAAAAGTTCCATTAGAGATCTTTTAAAAAATAAACTTGCTGCCACGAACAGCACATGGTTTGAACCATCTCAACCAGAGGGTCAGGCACAAGGAGAAGGAGAAGCACAACTCTGGGGTAGCCCAACAAGTCTTAGTTATTTAAATTTAGTTATCTTAATAATCTTAATTAAAAAAAATAATTTTAAAATTAAAATTATACTCTTTGCTTACTTTTTGGAACACTTAAGTATGTTAAGACCAACGAAAATTCCTCATAATATGTCACCAGGTGTTAACAGAATTTTTATTTTGAGGCAGCAGCCTGTGAGACTTTACCTGGTTGGTAGCCATGGTGTTGCCAGAGTTCTTGACCCATTCCTCCACAATCTTCACCACAGCTCGAAGAATCTTTGGGTCAGGAGATTTTTCGATGAGGGAGGTGAGGATGACCTGGATGAAGTTCTTCCTCATTTCCATGTTCATGACCGACAGCCTCTCCTTTACCAGATCCAAACTAAGCATGACCAACTCGCTCGTCACTACAGTCAAACATAGAAGAACATGACATTACATGACAGCACTACGATTTTCCCTTTCGCTGAGGTTCACAGGCCTTCTATGATTTTCCAAACCTAACAAAGAGGAAAAACTACACGGGCTCACACACACAGCAAAATGATACATAAATCTCAAAGGCTACCATCGAACATACATCACAAATTGTAAAAGACAGCTGAGGATATGAACCATAAAATACAAAATTCTGCCTGCTGAAAACGGGGGAAACGTGATTGAGTTTTAGCATGGAGAGCTGCAGCAGAAAGGAGACGGGTTATGAGTTTAGTCTGGCCTCTGAATGTATTTTCTGCTTGATTTGCACAAGGTAAAATGTGATTGTTCTGATGAGTCGAACCCTTGGGGGAGAATATGTTAGAGGCTGATTTCCAGTTCGCCGCTGACTCGCGCTGTGAGGGGGTCTTGGGCGACGCTGTCAGGGTGACATTGCAGCTTGAGGCCTTCAGACAGCACCGAAAGTGTGCGAATGTGTGTGCGTGTGTCTGTTCAATCCCATCTCCATGTACCATTTAAAAACCATAATAGCATCTAGAAGGCACTGAGCAGATGGAATTGTCTGGATTTTATATTCCGGTGGACACAGTGGGAGCTTTTTGACTTCAATCACAGAAGATGTTTCTCAGTATGGATGGATTTGTGGGCCGGTCTCCGAACATTTGATTGGCCCTCCTGCAGCACCCAGTGGTCAAATATGGACAGCGCATGCTGAAGTCGAACGGTTCTCTCTCACACTCTGCTCCAAGGTGACAACGTGTCTTTTTGTCTTTCTGCCCACTTTTTAAACTCCTCCAGAAGACTGCAGACAACAGGATTAAAGCTGTCCCAGTAAGAGCGTATATTTTTCCATCATACTGTCAAGAGCCTAAATTTAAGACAGACTGTCAGTTCTGGGCCAAGAGGAAGAGGACCCGTTCTGTCAGACGAAGCAATAGATCTTAACCTACCTCAGCTGGCTTCCATATACCATTCAAAATAAAGACAAGCTTGAAATCTTTAAAGGCTTGAAAACGGCCTCCTCAAAGGAAGGAAGTGATGCTAACCAAGTGCAGATGGGATAATGACAGAAAGAGGCCAATGCTAAAGCACAAGATTGTTTAAATTGAGTATCGCATACTGTATTGTGTTAACTTAACATGGTTGCTTCTAGACAGCAACCAATTAGGATCGATTCAGATGATTTAGTGATCCATCGAGTGCCGTCAACAGAAGAACTGATCTGACCTGTGTGCTACCTGTTCTGTTTAAATTTACTTGGGGGTCAATGCCATAAGAGCGTACACGATAAAAGAAAAATCTTTAAAAAAATAAATAATTGAATTTAAAATGCATGCAAAGTTTCTAGAAATGTGTTCTTTGTATTCATTTTGTTTTCGTATAGTTATGAAAAAACTTTTGTACCATTTCCAAGAAAACTTGTAATTTCAACTCTAAAAAGAATGTGGTGCAACCAACCATCAAGTAATATATTATTTGCCTTAGCTTGAATATGCAATATAACTTAAATATACTTTTCAAGATAAAAAGTATTTTCTTTTACAAATATCAGGGATTATTATTGAAATAAATATTGGGAAGTCACACTACATGACATTTTCCAATCTGACTAATGACTACAAACCTTGACTGATAAATCAAAGTCAAATGATCTTATATTTTAGGAGACTTATTGACCTTAACAGACAGGGTCTGCAGGGGTCATCTCTGATACAATGATACAATATCCGGTTTCATTTCTGCATGCTGGTTGTATCATTACTTTATTTCAAATATTAATTATAATTTTAATTTAAAATATCAATAAAAAATAAAATAATACTAATAATAAATTTATGAGTAATTGCAAGCAGCAATCAAGGGGCCAACAAAATAAGCGCCTTGGAACAAAACAAGACGCTAAATGCAAGACAGTGAGCATCAGACTAAATACAAAAATGAGTAAAGACATTTGGAGACAATTTGAAGCAAAATGGTTGAAAACCAATGAATACAATCACTTGTAGTGTGATATTTGCTTATTACTTTTGATCAATAGTTGGCACCGACACCAAATTTGGTCTCACCACAAATCTGGTGTGGTCAGTATTGGGTGACAACGCCACAGACAAAGTTTGCAATCAATGTGTCAAAGCTTTGCAGAGATACAGCCTCAGATGCATTCTGGCATCATGCCATCAAATTCGCTGATGTGGAAAATCAACATGGTTTTGTCTATTGACAAGAAATCCATAAGTTTTTACCGGCATGGTCTGAAGAAGTAGAGTTAAGTAAGGCTGGCCGCACACTAGACGATTTTCAAATCTTAAACGATTTTAAAACCATGAGAGACCACAGACATAAAGACAGTTCAACCGATTTTTAGCCTTATAATCCTCTGAACGCACACACTACATGATTCGACCAGATCGCGAGACCACACACTCGTTGATTGTAGGAACGATTTCACAGTGACACGTGATCTCACGGACACTCGCGAGATCAAACGTGACTAGAGAAGAAAAACAAATAGAGGACAATCAAAGTTGTCAGCTGGCTCTCCTGGCGCACGTTCTGTTTCACAGAGAAAACAAAGTATAGAAAAGAATATGGGTGATGTTCTCTGCTTTCATGGCATGTTTGTGGCTGCCAAGTTTCAGCTATAGAAGCACGCAACATCCGGTAGGTGATGCTTGCTCGCTCTCATTGGCTATCGCGGGTATCATGTCAGAGGCAGCCCGATCAAGAGTCGTAAATATCAAACATGTTTGATATTTACGATTTGAGTTCGGGGACGCTCCATCTCGATCGGGACCAGATAAATAATCTTAAATGACACCACACAATAGAGGATTTTTCGGACAAAAAAATTGTTTGCGACAAGCCGCGAATCAGGCCACACCCCCTGATCAATCGTGGGATGCAAATCAGACTTAAAATCGGCCTTAAAATCGTCTAGTGTGCGGCCAGCCTTAGGCTAAGTCCACACTACATGACTTTAAACGTCGGCAGATCGCTGTGCTGTTCAGACTACATGACTTGATTGTCTGTCTTTAAGTCGTTGTGGTGTTCACACTGCGTGACTATAGAGTAAATGATCCGCAACCGGGGGTTACACACTACACAAGCTGACAACAACTCTGTCACCCAACGACCCTACAAACCACGTTTTGTCATGAAAACACGCACGAGAATTGGAACGGAAATGACGCGAAACAACACGTGAAACAGGAGTTGTTTATTTGAAAATGGATGTCGGGAAGAAATTAGCGCTGCAAGCGGTTTGCTCGATGAAAAATTTTGCTCCATTTATTGTGTCCAAACTTTTCTTTAAGCCTGTTGCTGCTGTTGTTTTTCTACCGGTGACCTCAACCCATGCCTTGCTCCCTCATTGGCTGTAGCTCGTCACGACACCTGACACCACGTGATGTTGAGTCAGCCGACCGGTCCAGATATTTGGCATGCTAGATATTTGTTTGCCATCGGCAAGGTGTTGGCAACGCGTCGTTGTGTAGTTCACACATAAAGATTGCCGTGCGCCAATCACCCGCTGATTTTCCCCCGATCACAGCGCGACCTGTCGGCGAGCTCATTAACTTGCAAATCGGGCTTAAAATCCTGTAGTGTGAACTAGGCATTAGGTGAAAATCAGTCTAGGACAGGGGTGCCCAACCCTGTTCCTGGAGATCTACCTTCCTGCAGAGTTCAGTTCCATCCCTGATCAAACACACCTGTCTGTAATTATCAAGTGCTCCTTTAGATCCTAATTAGTTAGTTCAGGTGTGTTTCATCAGGGTTAGAGCTGAACTCTGCAAGAAGGTAGATCTCCAGGAACAGGGCTGGGAACCCCTGGTCTAGGAGGAGTTTAAAAAATAGGCAAAAGAAAATTAAAATGACGGACAGGATGTTTGGCTGATTATGGCCAAACTTTTTAGAATTTATAGGCAAAAAAATCCTTTTTTTATATCTCCTGACCACTAGGTGGTACTGTGCCAAAATTCTGCAGATAGCCTCAGTTCATGGTTGCCGCAAAACACACCAAGTTCTCAATGCGCTACAGCATTGTAGAGATATAGCCTCACATTCATTTTGGTGTGATTGTCAAGAACAGTTTAATTAATCAACTTGAATTTCCTACATTTTTGTTGGCATGGTCTGAAGATGATCCAATACAATTTTTGTGAATATCTGAGCAAAGGTTCGAAAAAGTAAATTTTTACAGAAAATTCAAAAAAGCTAAATTTTCATGACAGAAAATGATGTCAGAGGGTACAATCAAACCATACAGGTAGAGAATCCAAATTTGTTATGCATTACTGTTCAGACTATCCTTTATCTGTGTGCCAAATTTCATTACTTTCCTACAAGCAGTTATATGGGCTGCCTTAGACACAAGAGCAGAAAAAGAAAAATAAGACTAACGGTACTTCGCCCCTAATAATAATAATAATAATGGACTATTCCAACTACTTAAGGTGAAATAAATTTTTTATGTATCTTTGGTGGAAAAACATCCTTGACCCAAGAGTCTAAAGAATGGTCACCTGTGCTGGTTTCAGCGGCTCCGGGGTTGGGTTGTGGGCTCAGGTGCTCTCTCACCATCTTCTGCAGGGAGCGCATAAAGACGGAAATGAGGCGGTCGATGTAGCTGGAGTTGTTGCTGCAGGCCGACTTTAGGATCATCAGCGTTCCTGGAAGTAAAGAGGAGAGAGAAGCTGGTAACATGACGCCCCGCTGCCCTCACGACACTGTCAGGGACAGCAAGCGACATGTGCCTGCTAATGACTTTGGGTGCAGCTCCTTTGTCCCTGTAGTTGTATTACAAGGACGTTTCTGGAGAAATCTAACCGAGTTACCGGGTAAGGATGGAGACAAAAAAAAAAAAAAGCATGAGTAATGCATTTCTTAGATCACAGCTCTGGGGAGGAAAGATAAATGTGAAAAGTCACCCTCGATGGAGACACATACAGTACATCAGTGGTAAATGTAACTCTAGAGCACTGCCAGAGCGGAATCAGGAGGCATTTATTGACCAA
Organism: Sinocyclocheilus rhinocerous; assembly: GCF_001515625.1. Lineage (NCBI taxonomy): Eukaryota > Metazoa > Chordata > Actinopteri > Cypriniformes > Cyprinidae > Sinocyclocheilus > Sinocyclocheilus rhinocerous. The sequence goes on along the minus strand of NW_015670386.1, from coordinate 67,374 downwards.
TGGTGCCATTTTGGGCTGAAATGAAACACTGGTAACTTTAGAATGTTATCCAATAGAGTTTCATCACTTTTTGTTTTCAATTATGAAACATAATTAAAGATGAACTCTAAATTGTGAAACAACGAAGTGTTTCATTATAAAAAATGTCTTATCTGAAATGGATCCACACTACCATTCAAAAGTTTAAAGTTAGTACGATTTTTTTAATACGTTTTAGAAAAATGCTCACCATGACTGCATTTATTTGATCAAAAATACAGTAAAAACAGTAATCTTGTCAAATTTAATGCATGCTTGCTGCATAAGAGTGGTAAGTATATAAATATATGATTTACATTTTATAAGTATATAACTGAAAAAAAGACCTTTTTGAAAACCGTAACATCTATTTTGTGTTGGGGAAGATTTTCCAGAAAAACTCCCTTTGGTCATGTAGTAGAGCCATTACATTTTCTCACCGAACAATTGAGTTGGGTTAGCGCTGCTGGCTTTCTCGTAGTTTGTGAGGCCTTCATAAATGACCTTCCCTACGGCAGCGTACAAACACTCCAGCTCCTCATACTTGGAAGCCACTGAGGATGTGCCTAAAGAAAAAACAAAATATTAGAAAAAAATGTTTTAACGTAAATAATTATCACATTAGATCGATAATCACTAGAGTGTCTAAAGTTATTATTTCACAACCTCTGTGGAGATTCAAAGAATTTATGTGTTTGTTAACAGCTGCTGACCATAATACTGGCCTTTAGACTACATCTTGCACTGGAGCAAATCAAATAATGCAATTATTGTTCACCGTACATATCCGCAGCTTTGCCAAAATGAGGACTCTAGGTGAAGATATCATCAATCACAGCATGATCTACTCACTAGGTTCTGTGGGGAAGGTGCTCGTGAGTCTGGATAGGAGGGTGTGGACTGCCCTCAACACTTTGGTGTTTCCACAGGTCATGCAAGCTGCAATGCCACGCTGCAGAGGCTTGAAGTGCGCAAGGATGGCTGGAGGCTGCAGAACTGAGAGAAGGAAGCTGAGAATCTCCAGCCCTGTGCAGATGTTGGAGAAGTTCGCCTGGTTTGGCTGCTCCTGAAAAACAGAGAAGGATATGCTGAATGATGAGGTACAGAGGAACAGACACTAGTTCAAAAGTTTGAGATTGGTAAGATGTATTACTGTTTTTGAGAAAAGTCTCTTATACTTGCCAAGATTGCATTTGATCAAAAGTATAGTAAAATAGCAATATAATGTTGTGACAATGTTTGTCCAATTTAGAATAACTGTTTTCTAATCTAATATATTTTAAAGTATAATTTATTCCTGTGATGGCAAAGCTGAAATTGCAGCAGCCGTTACTATAGTCTTAAATGTCACATGGTCCATTAGAATCTAAAATAATGTTGATTTGATGCTCAAGAAACATTTCTATTATTACTGTTAAAAACAGTTATGTTGCTTAAAGGGGTCATATGATGTCGCTAAAAATAACATTATTTTGTGTATTTGGTGTAATGAAATGTGTTTATGCGGTTTAAGGTTCAAAAAACACATTTTCCACATACTATACATTATTGTTTCTCCTCTATGCCCCGCCTTTCTGAAATGTGTAGATTTTTACAAAGCTCATCGTTCTGAAAAGCGAGGTGTGCTCTGATTTGGCAGCTATCCAGTGCGTGATTGGCAGAAAACCTCAAGCGTGTGACGGAAATGTTACGCCCCTTACCATATCGTGATGCCGTATCCTGGAGCGACGAGACAAAAAACATTAAAACCCATTATAAACGAGGCATTTGTTGCATCCAGTGGGGACATAATTACGGATTACAATGACTTATACTGGCCAAAACTCACGTTTGAATCGTCAGTGGCAAATTCTTTAAATATAAGAAAACTTACTTACAGTCTGTGAGTCAGAACAGAATCAGGAAACAGTCTGACGTAGGTATGTGGGGGCGTGTTAGAACGAGCCGTTTTAGGTAGGTGTGGATGACTCTTAACTTTTATAAAGGATATCTCTTTGGATTTGTGACTTTAGTCTTTGCAACTTTACAGATCTTCTTTATGCACCAAGAGCTTGTAACACTCCAAAGACAAAGGAAAAATTGAAATCGCATCATATGACCCCTTTAATATATTTTTGAAAACCATGACTCTTTGATTCTTTGATGAATAGAAGATTCTTAAGAACTGCATTAATTGAAACAGAAATCGTTACTATCGTCGGTGCCGATAGCCTTGTGGGGCAGTGCGCTGACATACAGCGCCTTTGCGCTACAGGCGTCCCAAGTTCGAATCTTGTCTTGGGGACCTTTCTTGATCCCGCCCCCGATCACACCTCTTCCTGTCAGTTCTGATCTGTCTTATCCGAATAAAAATAAAGCTTCAAAGGGGACCTATAATGCAGAAATCACTTTTATAAGGTGTTTGAACACAGTTGTGTAGCTGCAGTGTGTGAAAACAACCAGCCTATAATGGTAAAAAAATAAAAATCCACCCACTCATTTTTTTATAATCCCAATAAATCATAAAATGTCTCTCAGAACAAGCGATTCTCCCTATGTACACATCATTGTAGGGAAAAAGTCTCGGTCATTTGTGACTATCTCTGCCCTATTAGACAGCACAGAGTGAGAAGCAGCAGTCCGCCATTACTGTTTTCTGTCTGTAGCTGCTTGTCAGCACCAAAGAGGCATTAGAAGTGTTGTGTTTTGGGATGCACAAATGAACATAGGAGTCTCCATAGACTCCCTCCATCTGAGCTGCTGAGGACACTGTGGTGAATTTTCATTTTCCAAGGAAATGTCCTGAAAAAAAAAATCTGTAAAGTCCATTGTGATTGTGCCAATCATTTTATGCCGGACTGCCTCACAAATGAGGGTCATTTCAACTCTGGAATTTCGCAAAAGTTGATTCTGAAATCAGATCAATACCAATGCATCATCCGTGAACGTCAGCCCCAGACAAAGCGCGTCATATTTTGTTTTCCAAATTGCCTTCCTGAAAGAGCTTCTTGGCACTCTGTAAGGCTAATGTTGCTAAAGCTACCATTGTCTCTGCCTCTTTTCACTGATGCTGCCTAAATAGGAATGTGTAAATAGGAATGTGGTAGTTAAAATTGCATATGAAAGCAATGTGAAGTCGGCCACTTGAGAGTTTCTGACATTGTCAGTGCGTGAGATTTGTTTGTTTCAAGAGCATGAGCTCTTGAAGCTCCGCCCTCTTCTGAAAAGGGGGCCGGGAGCACCAGCTCATTTGCATTTAAAGGGACAAACGCAAAAACGGCGAGTTTTGGCTCATACCCTAAAAGTGGCAACTTTAACAAGCTATAAAAAATTATCTGTGGGGTATTTTGAGCTAAAACGTCACATACACACTATGGGGACATCAGAGACTTATTTTACATCTTGTAAAAAGGGGCATAATAGGTCATAAAAAAAAAAAGAAATCATCACTGTCACTTTTGATCAATTTGTTGTATTCATGCTAAACAAAAGTATTAATTAAAAACATCCTGACCCCAAGCTTTTGAGCGGTAGTGTTTTGGGTTTTTTTGCCATTTAATTTGAGTACCTCAAGCACTGTTTACTTCATTTGTATGTTTGATTTATTGTTTTTGATTAACCAACTGTTTACTTGATTGATTACCTGAAGCAATGCTTACATAATTTTACTAAACACTTCTAAATAATGCTTATGTTTATGCTGTGGTAACGAGAATCATGACATTTTACTGGACTACTGAAACTTCTCATGCCACACAAAGTGCTAAAATTAACTGAGAAAAATCCCTTCCTTCTCTCATTTAAGTCAAGTAACGCACAGGCTTAGCACAATGAGTAAAAACCAGAGTTGATTAGGTTTCAGGGGCCACTGAATATTGACAACTAAGGTCTGACCCTGAGGACTGAGACACTGGCAGACAGATTTGCACAAAGCTAAGCTCGTCCCTGCAGCCTGTCCTTTAATCACTGACAAGCCGACACAATGAGTTTGCAGCACTGGCCATTAGTTTGTATAAGAGAGCTGAAAAGAGCACCTCACTTCCTCAAAAGGGCTCTGGGCCACAGACGATGAGTGACCTGTTTGTCAAACCCATGCTGAAAATAAAGACGTAAGATATGGCAGAGTGGTAATCGTCAGCTTTTCTGGCTGTTTGAAAAGAGGGCACAAGAGAGACAGCATGTGTCATGTGGGACTCATCATATGTACAGAACATCAATTTTCCCAAAGCATTAATTGTTCTGAATACTTCCTAGGAGGACAAGAAAGCATGATCTAACCTTTGGATGAGCAAAGGACAAATTAAAAGTCCTTTGTCTAAAAGTCTCCAAGGTACAGACAGCCTCCTCTCTGCCATATCAGAGCATTTCAATCACAGGCTACATGAGCAGAGGGAGTTGCATAACTGTCAGGCCCTGAAAAGAATCGATAGAGTGGTGTGTCCGAACGACAGGAAGCCCATTGCCTGATAACAGGTGGAATGAGAGAGGAAGTGAGAGAAGGATGGGAGGTTGCAGTGATAATAGTGCAGGTGGTGGACGCTCACTAACTGAGAGCTGTTCTCTCAGATGACAGCTGAGTTAGTCACACCACTGAACTCCAAAGAAAGAAAAATCATTCATAAGAGTCAGGATATCGATTTGGCTGGAATAAAAACTACTTGGAAAGGCACTGGAAATAATGAAGAGGGAAGTGAGATGAACAGGATATGGCGATCTTCTCCAAGATCTTCAAGGCCTGTTCACACAAAGACAAATATTCAGTACAAAAAAAACAAAAAAAAAGTAATCTGAATGAACAGTTGTTAATGTGTCTGTTCAGACTCACACAAACATTTGCATGTCGTTAATTTTTTCCATTGCACTGTGAAAAAAACTGGCTAACCAATTCTTGCTGTTCGTCACATGGCCAGAGCCACTGCTGTTTCATAAAATAACAACTTGGTAGAGCTCACAAAGTAGTTTATTTAGATTGAGTGAATAGCAGAGGAAGAATCCCAGAACTGGCTCTCTTGTTTCTGCACACTTTTATTTGGTGTTATTAGATTAACACCATAGCGAACACAAAAATCTAAACAGCTGTTTAAAAACATGCAAACACTGTTCGACTTCCTTTCTTCTCTGTGACAAATGGGTGTCAAAAACAGATATTTATGTAACACTTTGTGTCACAAAGTAACCAGGGTATTTCTGCTTTTCTAAAAGCGCCACCTACTGTCACAGAGAGTGAATTTGTATTTTCATGCATCCCATCTGCTGTTTTTTTACACATTAGTCTAGATAGTTCTTAATTTCCTTTTTGACAATGAGCCAAGAACTCACAAATCTCATATCCAGCCTCAAATTGATATAAATAATTTATTATAGGATAAAAGCGTCTGCTAAATTATTAAATGTAAATGTAAATGAATAAAAGAAAACAGACCAAAACCCACAAGCGTTCAGACTTACCACAGTCATAAGGAGTTTGTCAAACCACTGCAGTTTAAGTTCGGCACGGGGCCACATGTCCGATCTGAGGGCAGTCTTCATGAGGTTCACACAGCGACGGGACAGCAGTTCACCGGGGGAGCCTGCCACATTAGTGCTATCATTTACCTGCAGACACAGAGCGGGATTTAGCTTGTGTAAGTATTAGTGGACACTACAGTAAGATTCACAAAGCAGGTATGAAACCGTTTGCTTGTTTGTTTGTGTTTAACGCCATGCCAGCTTCTGTGGCTATTTTCATGGATAACTACCTGGCAGGCAATGCGGATGAGGAAGTTGACCACAGTATCTGTGTGCTGTTTCTCCACAGGTTTGGTAAGTAGAGCCTCTGTGCCTGGCATCGACTGACTGCGGCCAAAGACCTGCACATACAAACACAAACACAATACAGCCAATGTACTCAAACATGGCACCGTCCATCAGGGTACAGAGCGTGAGAGACTGATTACAGTGGTCACACTCAGGCCACTGGCGAGTGGTTTAAGGTTTCCTCACCGTGCCGACAGCACCAGCTGCAGTGCGAAATCTCTTTACATCTTGTGCCGAGTCAACGGACATTCCTCTCTTCATAGCACCAGAGGCTCCACTCGTACCTTCTCCCACACTTCCTGGATCAACTTCCGATTCAGGCTGAGAAAAGTGAAAAATTCATACATAATTAATTGCCGGGAATGTACAAATTCAAATCACAGAAGACCGAAAAACTGATTTTGCCATCTTATCTCCTGCTAACAAACCTGTTGGTCTTTGATTCTCTGGAGCTCCCATTTGATGACCACCTCGGCTAAGTCCACTGCCAACTTCCTCTGCTCGATAGTCACACTAGGGGTAAAGCCCAATCGCTGCATAGCACTGATCATGTGCTGAACCAGGTGATGTCTCACTGGGTAATATACCTGTAGGCAGAGAAACATACACTCAAGCAAACTCTACAAAAAACAAAATGTTATATGACCTACCAAACAAACTAATACCTAAGGCTGTGCAATAAAAAACAGAATAATGTGAATACTGGATTATAAAATTATCTGCAGTATAACTAGTGAGATTTAGGTGATTTGACATACTCTGAAGTGCTGTACAATGAGGTGAAGTATGTGGACGAGCTGAGGAACTGTGTGGCCCTCCTCCACAATAATCTTGCGGGTCCAGTGTGTGAGCATCTGATGACCGTCCTCCATCCGAGCAGGTACTGCAGGTGTGAGAATTGCCATGGCTTGCCGAACAATGGCACGTGCTTCCATAGTATGAGCCTTTAGCAGACTGTGGAAAACCTGCAGAGAACCGATACAGAGACTTTTAACAGCATTTCACAGAAGGAAGAAGTTGACTACTGAAGTAAGTACCCAAAAGACTAAACTTTGAGTAGCAAAAGCTCAGAGGTACTCTTCTATTCTTTGAAATGTTGAGGTAAGTGAAGTATTTGGGTTTGAGAAATTGTATCTGCCAAAGGGCTGATATCATATTTATTATAAACGTGTCATGTTATTTCCTTAATTAATTAAAAAGAAATAACCACTAAAGATTTGGTCTGCTGAATACATTTTAATTCCATCATGGCTCAAGCCAAAAAATTCTAGAAAAAAAAAAAAAGCAGAAAATGAATCCCCTAATTGTAGTCTTTTTTTAAAATCACAGCAATATATAGGTTCTAATGATTTTTAAATGGCTTAAATAAAATTAGAAAATAGCAAAAAATTATTGTATTACTTTACCAGTGTAATATTGATTTACACCAGTTTTGTTTAAGAAATTTACTTTTATTCAGCAAGGCTGCATTCAATTTATCAAACTGATATATGTAAAGACATATAATTTCTAGATTAGAGAAATATATAAAGTGTTCTATTACAAATAAATGCTGTTCTTTTAAACTTGCTATTCCAAGAATTCTGAAAACAAGTATAAAGGTTTCCACAAAAATATTATGCAGCCAAACTTTTTTCAACACGAGTAATAATAAGAACCATTATTAATTGAGCACCAATAATAATTAACAATAACTGAGAACTAAATCAGCATATTACAACGATTCCTTTGTAATCATGTGACACTGAAGACTGAAGTAATGGCTGCTGAAAATTTTGCCATTACAGGAATAAAAATTTAAAATATTTAAATTGTTGTTCAAACGCAATCAGAAAAAAATAATAATTTTATAGTATTTTTGGCAGCTGAAATTTTGGTGCATGCCTACCTGTAACACAATCTTTTTGTGAATGGCAAACTTGGCGATAATGTGTGCCAGCAAGAGGTGGCCGCTGTACTTGCAGGCCGGATCCACGCAGGTTTTGGGGAGCAGGCAAGGCCAAGCAAAGGTCATGAGACGCCTCAGCTTGCTGTTTCTGCTCTTGTTGTTGTCATGGATGTGATGAGGAGCATGCTCTACCAGCAGGGTTGAGAACTGAAGCAAGTAGATCCGCAATGAGTCGGCCAGATCTGCCTGCTTCTCAGGATCAAGAACCTACAATAACGGGAAAAATGTGTTATAAGACACTAAACGATGCATTCTTTTTAGGGCTGTGAGGGATATAGCAGACTTAAAAGTCTGTTTAAACTTGAAGAGCTTCCTTTCCTGCTGGAGGTGTTGAAAACAATCCCGGGGAACAAACGGGCTGTTTGGTTTGCTCTTTGCTATGATTACCAGCAGGGGAGAGACAATCAATTTAAGCGTGAAATAAATGAAGGCTATTAACCTTCATTGCCTGGAAAGCAAACACTGTGACCTTTATTGTAGCCTTGACATTTCTGCTGGTGAAATAACAGCCAGAGGTCATCCTGGATAAACTGATGACTCGATAAAAGACAGAGTGAAAGCACTGCTTATGGTGCTGTTGGAGAGGGTTACCTTGGTGATGAAGACACTAGTGATGCTCTCAGGGTTGTCACCCTCTGGATTGGGCGGCCCCAACAGTTGCTCGCCTTCTCCTTTCTCAAAGCTGTATAGGAAGGCTGGGTTCAGGATGTGCTGCAACACCTGGAAAGTGGACACAAACAACATGTAAGTTACATTTATGTATTTACATTGAGGATATCAAAGAACTGGGAGGGTGTCTGTTTATCAAATGAGCAGCATTACAATTGTTTGAGAAAAATAATTTTGTTGCCTGTTATTCATCCCACAGGTCTTGGACTCCAAACTGACACCATGGCATAGACAGCCTATGTTGTTACAGCCTATATAAATACATTGTATAAATATAAATGACAAAAATTTAATTGTTTATTATCACCATCATCATCACTAATAATTATAATAATAGAAAGACATCTCAGAATAGCTGCCCCTATGATGGGTAACCTGCTTCATGTATAACAAGAACTAAGGGCCACTGGAGTCTTCATGTGAGTGTATATTTAATCATATGCCAACAATTCTACTTCATGCTTTGTGTTAACTTTAATGAAAAAGGTTCATGGTGAGTGAATCTTTATAGTTTTTAAGCATGTTGTAATTTACTGAACTGATTGAATTTGCTTAAATGATCAAAACCATGGCTGCTTTGGCAGCGCTGGCATAGATAAAGCCATTAAAAAGTGTGATGATGACAGAAGAGAGAGAAAAGCACAACGTAGCACCTCAGATTTGGTTCATTTGTAAGTTAACTGATATTAATCACCCTGAAGATCACTATATTACTGTCACTGACCAATTGTGGCCATGTTTTTAGATACTCAAAACCCCTAATTCCTTCAAGCCCTGACTTCCCATATGTTAACTCTTATGTGTTACATAATTAGCATCTTTGAACACTAATGACTTTGTTTCTGCTCTACATTATTAATTTGAAAGAAATATCAGAGATTAATAAGCATGTCAACCATGTACCACTTGGTAATTTAAGCTATGAGATAATACTAGCTTTGTACAAGACAATAGTTTGTCTAGTCAGACACAATGGTTGGGTTGTTTGCTAGCTGACGTGTGCATCAGCATGTGGATTTATTCAAACATGGGGGCCGTGGGGCTGCAGGTGTTCCTTCATTATCCCTCGTCCTAATGAGCCCCTCTACCGTTCGCATGAGTGATGGATCACAACAAATCCTTTTCTACACGATCCATCACAGCCCAAACCGCTGCGGCTCCAGCTGCCTGAAAACATCACCTTAAACGTGTATTCTGTTAAGAGTGCGCAGCTGCTGAGCTCTCCTGGGGAATGTTTGGGATGCAACGTCTGTTTGACTGTGAGGGGTGATTTAGCAGAGCAAGAGCAGCCTCAGCCATCAAAGCTGTGAAGACTATCTGCCGATATATGGCTACCGTTTCCTCAATGTCATCGTAGAGGGTGGCAATTTGAGGAGAACCTCCAGTTCTTTTTAATAAACTGGCATTTGATCTCATACTCAAACTTGATGGAATTCTTTCACATGAATAAAAATGAAGCGGGAATAAGAAACACAGCCTTGAATATCCCGATTGACCTGTTTACCGGTGGGTCCATGTACTCCAGGTAGTGCTTGCCCACTATAAACACCCCTTCACAGGTGTATGTTCAAAATAATCAACAAAGAAGGGAACACTGCCAAAAATGCAACATTAATCTATGTGATATGTTGTCATTTAAAGCAACTGCACAATTATTTTTTTTTTTTGCCTCGGTGACAGTGAAAATGTCACCCAAAAAAAACTAATCTAAACTACTGACGCATCCGAGCTAGCAGAAAACATTCTTTGTTTTGAGCCCTGCTCCATCATCTACGTTACCCATCTTCTCCAGGGCTGATTAAAGGCAAACCCTCAGCGTATGAGCAATGGCTATTAGAGTAATCTGCAGATAAATATTCATTAGCATTCTTCAAAGACTTCGGTTGACTGTGGAGACGTGCCTTTGAGAACCGAGTGTGTCATGCACGACCAGTCCCTGTCGCCCTCCCCTACTGAGCATACATATTCAGCAGGGGCTGGTTGTTAGCCGCATTAGATGGTCAGCGTTAAGAGAGCGTGACGCTGTGCCACTCTCAACAGAAATGTACCGCAAAGGTGGAATTTATAATGCTGACCATGGAGGCCCATGTCATGGCATCAGTCACACTCGTGGTAGCTCTTAATCAAAAATAAGAGGTCACCACAAAGGCAAAATCCATGGGAGTTTCTTCTTAACATGTTAATACTCATACACAGGTGTACAAATGGTATAACCTCACCTTTGCCTTGAGCTCATCATTGAAGTGTGGGTCATTGAACTCCACGAAGCGGAAGAAGAGCGCTCGTTTGTGTGTGATGCTGTAGTTCTTTGGGATTTCCTCCTCCATGTATTCCTTCAGGAAGGTCATGTTGCACAGGAAGCGACCAGTGAAGGCTCTCAGAAGCTGAAAGAGTAGCTCAATCTCAGAGTAGTTGCGTCTGAAAGAAAATGTACAACTTTAGTGAAAAAGAATCAAGCTAAAAGCATTGCATTTCCATTTTCCAAGCTATTAACATGTACACAAAGCAGCACTGCGCTCACAAACGCTGGTTTATCAGGCATTACAGGCATGATGAAATGAAAATGAGACCAATCGGACCATTCACCGCAGATTAGCGTCACGCAAAGGAGGGGTTTGGAAAAATGAATCGTTGAGCGAATCAATTGGGAGTCGTTGAGCAAGTAAGATAAAAATAAATGCATATTATAAAACAATGAAAGTGTTTTTTGACCTTGCATGCATGTCAACCTGTTGTTGAAGACTCCCAAAACCAAAATATGAACCTTTCATTACCCATAATAGGGGCACTTTAAACTTGAGAAATGTGTAATGTCTGCACCACCAAACAAAACACTTACTTGCAGTAGCAAAGCAGACAGTATGCTAGTAGTTTGGGCTCTTTCCAGTTGGTTGCAGCCATGTTGTCTTTGCGATGACGCTCCTGGAAGGCCTCGCTGACCCACACACGCCTGAGCTGACTCACTAAAGAGTGCTGACCTGCCAACCAGCCTTCATCATTTTTCACAATGATGCTTATGATCTGAGGGAGTTTATTAATTCTCATTAATATTCAGGCTCTACAAACAAGCACATTACATAAAATCTAACAGTAAATGGTTCAGTTAAGAGCGTGTTTGGCCCACCTTGATGGCCTGGAACTGCAGGTCAAGGCGGGCAGTGCTGGTGGAAGGAGACCCAGGTCTCGCAGTTGTTGCAGGCCCAGCTGGAACCAGCAGAGGGACAAATCGATTTGGGTTAGAAGCCAAGACATCTCGAAGTGGCTTGGCATCTTTGTGCTTAAGGAAACTCTGCAAATGAGAAAAATGATAAAAGGTTGAAGAAAAAAAGCAACATTCATAAGATATAATGGCACGGAATTTTTAAACAAAGACACAATACAGTATGAGGTATGGACAAGAAAGAAAAAACACAAACCATGAACATGCGGCTCCACTGTGGGTCATTGAGAGTGGCCTCCATCATGAAAAGCTCCACTGTTTGAGATGGATGACGCGTCAGGAACTTGATCAGTGGCTCTCTAAAGGGACTGCCAGCCTGTAGAGTAACAACATGCAAATTGTATAAAACCACAATATTTGTATTGTAAAAAATATCCTAACTTTTAATAAATTTTTAAAATGTAACTGATTCCTGTGCAAAGTCAGATTTCTAGCAGCCATTACTGAAGTCTTCATTGTCACATGATCCTTCAGAAATCATTCTAATTTGCTGATTTAGTTCTTAAGAAACAATTTGTTTTATTGTAAATGTTGAAAACACTTGCGCTGCTTAATATTTTTGTGGAAATGGTGATTTTTTTTTTTGATGAAAATTTTTCAAACATGTCTTTTTGATCATTTAATGGATCCTTGCTGAATAAAAGTATGAATTTCTTTCAATTAAAAAAATATATACTGATCCCAAACTTTTTAACAGTAGTTTATGTGTGTGTGTGTGTGTGTATATAGGTGTGTGTGTGTGTGTGTGTGTGTGGTCTATTCAGTGATTTACAAATCTGCCACATTAGTCTAATTATCTTGATTTCAATGCGGGCTGAAATTAATACTAATAGGTATTTATATTCAATTTCATTTGACACATTTGACATTTTTGCATGACAATCTTGTACCTCTATGAGCATCGCCCTTTCCGTTTTCATGACCACTTCCAGCAGAGGTTTCACCAGTGTCTGTGGAGCAGCTGGTATCAGGTGGAAGAGGTTTATAATGGCTGAACAGATCCTCATTTCCTGCAGAAGTGCATGAAGGAATACATCACAGTGACTGTTAGTGATAACCAGCAGTGGAAAACCAAGTGTACCTCCTGTAATATATAATCAACAGTGACAAGTTGAGGAACATCTGTGGGAAAGTCAGAGTGGCAGGTTGGTTCCTGAAAACATCATAGATCCACGGGACTTCATATGGATGCAGGATTGAGAGGGACCACCTCAGAAATGTGAAACGTAGAGGTCAAACACAACACCACAGACACAGAGATACGGTTACAAAGACTCCACTAGCACAGAGTAACCACGAGCACAATGAGAGCGGAGTCAGTGAAGACCCCACAGCAGGCCGCCATCTCACCTCTACACCCTCCATGACAGGCTGCGCCAGAACAGGAGACAACAAACAATCAGCAAAGCAGTGTGGGTAATGAGTGCTGTATGGATTGAGGAGATGGGTTCATGTGAAAGGTGGTGTGTGTGTGATTCTGTGCAAAGCAATCCTTCTTCTAGGTTGTGCACTTGTTGCAAAGGCCAAAAAATGTGAGGTAAAAAAATTCTTTCTGAATTGAAACGGGCAGCATTTCAGCTGGCCTCTATCCACAGATCCATTGATATTCAGCATGTAAACTGAAGGTGAGAGAAATCATGTGTGGGAATACACAGTACTGATTAATTAGCATGAAGGGCATACAAAAGTATGGGCGTTAGGACCATAGTGCTAAATGATGCATAACTGCAAAACCGATGATTGTTACTAAACATTTAAATGCAATATTTTAATAATTATCTTGACAAACAAGTAATGCACTCAATTTAATAATGTTCAAAGGTAACCTAAATACTTGCAATAATATTTTATATATAACATACATATACACATGCTTTGTATTGTATTAAAAATATTTTGCATAAAGAAAACCTAATCTACTATTAGGATCAAATGTTTTGCATTGAGATTTTCAGAACAATTCAGCAGATTTGACTTGTGTTTCTATTTTTATCAGAGCATTTTAATGAGAATGAGTACAGTATTTGGCCCGATAATGATGCCAGTATCAATAACAGTGCATCCCTAACTACATCAAAACTTGCATTAATTTTAATAATTAAATTAACATTACATCAAATGTCATACATATCACAAATCCAAAAATTTTTACTAGTCCTAAAAGTATATATTTTTATGATTTGTTTTTCCAGGGGTAAAACATGAACATGACAAATTTTTGTGATAAATATGAAAAAAAATTATTCCCTTTGAACAGAATGGCATAGAGAACAAGGCACAGTCTTCATAATCGCTGACTGCATCTTCGCTCTATATTTGGGACACTGTCAAGATATTTTTACACTGAGAAAACATTGAAATACAAGCACTGAAGAACAAACCCAGTACAGAAGCAGCACACCAGCATGGGCTTATCGGAGTATATGCTCTCATGAAGGATAAATCTGTACCCTCTCCCTGAACTGACCTTCTTTTTCTCAGTATGACTAAACTAATCTTCTGGAACTAGCATTCTGAATGCCCCCCACCCTTCCAACTCTAAACCCGACTGACCCCTCCTCATTGTCATGTATGGCTGGTCATTCTGTCATTGTTGTAAGAATATTAAGAACTGCAGGAACAGAGGGCTAATTTGCATGTAATTATAATACATTTTAGAGAAAGGCAGGGCGTGAACAAGACAGAAATAATGGCAGCTCGTTTTGAAGCGTGGAAACAGAAAGGCTTTCTCCCCTTCTCACCTTTTCTTACTCTACAAGGTTATCTGTCCAACAAGATAACGAGGATCCAGAACTCTGAGGCTCGTTACTTAGGCGGCCTGGGGGTGGATGGCGCCTAATTAATCATTGATTGTAATATGGCCACTCACAGAGTCTGAGCGGGGCGATCTGGGCTGGAGGAGGGAGTCCAGTCTCATCTGAGCTCTCTGTATCTACAGACCCCTTCCGCACATTGATATATAACGAGGCCGCCGCCCTTGTGAAGTACAACAAATAATTCAACAGAGATATTAAAACCAGCTTATACTCACACTGCCATCACTACGCTGGCCTCCTTTATGCGTGATCACCACCACCTCCATCCATTTACGCAGATGTTGCTGCAAGAGCAGAAGAAACATTGAGTCTGTGCTCTTGGTCACAGAATTTATATACGGTCTTTTATATATTATAATTTTTTTTGGGGGGGGGGTTATAGAAATGAATACTTTTATTTAGCAAGGATGCTTTAAATTGATCAAAAGTGATGATAATACTTGTTTTTGGGGGGGGGGGTTATAGAAATGAATACTTTTATTTAGCAAGGATGCTTTAAATTGATCAAAAGTGATGATAAAGATATTACCAATGTTACAAAAGATTTCTATTTCAGATAAATGCTGTTCTTCTGAGCTTTCCATTCATCAAAACACCTGAAAATTCTACTCAGCTGTTTATAACATAATAATAAAAATAAATGTTTTTGAGCAGCAAATCTGAATATTAGAATGATTTCTAAAGGATAATGTGACTGGAGTAATGATGCTAAAAATTCAGCTTTGAAATCACAGGAATAAATCACATTTTAAAATATATTCAAATAGAAAACAGTTATTTTAAATAGTAAAAATATTTTAAAATAATTTTACTATTTTTGCTGTACTTTGGATCGAATAAATGCAGACTTGGTGAGCAGAAGAGACTTCTTTAAAAAAAAAAAATTTTAATCGTACTGTTCAAAAACGTTTGACTGCTAGGTGTATACATAAAATAAATTATTTTAGAATTATTTTTGTTTTTTTTGTTACATTTAATTTTATTAAACTTAAATACATAGCAGCCATTAATACAGTCTTCTGTGTTTACATCATTCTTCAGAAATCATTCTAATAATCTGATTTGGTGTTTAAGAAAAAAATTCTTATTATCAATGGTGATTTGTCCTTACCATCATTTGGTCACAGAATTTGTCATTGAAGGAGTTGGGGAAGAGACGAGTGACGGATGTCAGTCTGTTGACCACATTGAGTGTCAGACTGCGATAGTCTCCGAGCATCATCAGCAGGGGCCGCATGTGTGTATGGATCTGATCCACCTCGATAGTAGCCCCCTCTAAGAACTGAGAAACACATTTGAACATGAATACACACTCAGACTTCAAAGCATATATATAGCCATTAAACAGCCCATGAGAGCTTAATAGAGACAGCTGCTTTTACATGCCCTACAAGGAAGACTACAAGATAATAGCGTCTTAAAACCCTGTTTTTCGCTACTGTCCTGTCAATTCACAGGAGCAGAAAAACTCTAAACCCAGCGCAAAAAGAAAGGCCACGCCAGCCTTCCGCAATGAGACGATGCATCACGGCCAAATTCATTTTCCTCTCAGCCTGTTTCACTCCATCCTGTATTGATCTTTTCAGGCAGGACTCATTAGAGGCAGCAGGGCAGAGATAGTGTGCGGAAGAGACTGAGAGATAGGAGAAAGGAAATGAGGCTTGTGGATGAAGAGGGTTAACCTTTCTCATGCAGGCCTCTCCGGCCTCCTGGAGCTCACTGTTAGTGGAGTTGAGGGCCTTGAAGAGGGCAGCAATGATCTTCTCTCGGGATTGGGGAAGGTAGTTACAGGCCGCCAGGGCATCTGAACAGACACACACGGAAGGGTTCAACAGAAAAAATGATAAAGACGGACACTCAGGCCCTAATATTCAGCACACATTTTTTATTTTATTCCAGTTATGTGGCAAACACCAAAAACATTTACATTTATCAGTATGTGACAGTCACTTAAGAAGTTTCAGGTCACTGTTCTAAAACCTAGTGAGCTGCCTATGTAGGCAGCATGTTAAGGCATCCCAGGCACACTACAAACAGAAAAGTAAGTAGTATGATATTGTAGCATTCTAAGATATCAAACTTTGAAGGCAGCACTGAATATATCCTCAGCAGAAAATGCAATGTCTATTACAATATGAAGCAGTACAACTTTTTTAATCAATAAGAATGTTTCTTGAGCACCAAATCAGCATATTAGTATCATTTCTGAAGGATCATGTGATACTGAAAACTGGAGTAACGTGATGTAAATTCAGCTTTGCCATCACAGGTTAAATTTTTTTTTTAAATATATTAAAATAGGAAATAGTTTTAAAATAGGAAATCTTAAATTGTAATAATATTTCTCAAGATTGCTGTTTTTACTGTATCTTTGAGTCAAATGAATGCAGCCTTGGTGAATTTAATCTAATTAAACAAGGACTACTTTACCTTAGCACCATGCTAACAACAAACTTGCAATCAACTGTGTGTGGCGGTTCATTTGTATACATATAGAGTTGCTGCCTATTTAAATTCTTCCAAATCAATCGCTTATCAGGATCCATTTCAATTAGCATGCAGCCTTAGAAGGAAGGTGCCTGCCTATGTAGGCAAAAATCAGCCAGGCAGCTCACTAGCTCACTAATAAAAAAAGTAGCACATACTGAGAGCAGCAATGCGCAGCGGCACCAGTGAAGGAAGGCTTTTATAACAGGGCAGCTTCATCAAAGCAGCATCCTCAGCTTCACACAGGTTCAGCAACTGTCAAATCAGAGATACTGGAGCTCAGAGAGGAAGCACACAGAGCATCAACACATTGGTGATTTCATATTACCCACTTAAAAGCAGAAAGTTTCCGACTGACCTCTGTGTAAAAGACTTTGTGCTCCACCACATTGAGGTCCATGGTGAAGAGGCGAGGCTGTAGGGTGGTGCAGAAGGTGTTGCCCTCCATAAGGCCGATCTGAGCATTGGCGGGCTGGTGTCGCAGAAGGTGTTTCTTTGGAGGAACCATGTCCTGCAGCACCTGGAGGAAAAGGTTTTAAACTTTCCCTGAATAGAGGAAGGAAGCTGACTGGCCTAATGTTCCTTCCTTGCAAGAGTTAACAATAAGAATTGTGTGATAGCCCTGGGCTCGTGTTGATAGAGTTGATGGAAAGGCCACTTGGCCAGTGTAGCATTATCTAAACTTACAAAATATAAGTGTGTTGTGACGTAAAAAATTGTTTTTCTGTGAAATATTGTGGCCATGAATTGTGCTGATTTAAGTCAACATCATATTAAGCTGACAGATTATGTTTTGCAAAAAAATGCTTGTCAAATTAGAGTGGTATATTAATTCTTGCAAAACCTAGTTAACTATAAAAATGTAAAACAATTGTAAAATGTAAAACAAATGAAAACACTGATATTTAATTCGAATTAAATAAAAATAAATAAATCTAAAAATCAGTTGCAAATAGTTTCTATTTTAGCAAAAAAAAAAATTTTAAATAAATATAAATCTAACATTAATTTTAAATCATTTTAATACATTTTTGTTGTAAATTGTTTCTTTATTAGAAAATAAATATACCTAACCCTAACCCTAACGTAAATGAAATATAATTAATAAAAACCTCATTAATACAACTCTTTTTTTCTAGCAATAACATGTTTTTAAAAATATAAATGTATCATTTTAAATAGTGGGGCCAGGAAAAATGTTGGCAGGGCAAGTAAAAATCTGGCGGGGTCAGCAAAGAAGGTCCTGCCCCAGTCCTTAATATCGCATCAAAAAATACCACACTCACTTCTTTATGAGGCTCCATGATGATGGTGACGCTCTTGCCTGTGACTTGAGCCAGCACCTGCAAGGAGTGCATGGCCTGCTTGCGGACAGTGGAATTGGGGGAGGTGACCTCCCGTACCAGGTCATGAGTCACCAGATGGAAAGATTTATCCTGGGCAGACAGAAGCTCCTCAGTCTTCTCCTCATCCTTAAGAGGAGTGGCACAGCGTATCAACAACTGCTCCAGTGTGGTCTTTGCCATTGCAACTGCGCCATTAGACACCTGTGAGAGCCATCATGGGATACAGAAGTTCATGCAGGTAACCCAAACATCAATGATTTCTAATGAAATTACAAAATGTTTGTACCTCTCCTGTGAGGTCCATCATGACGAAGAGCAGAGCTTTGAGGAAGGTCAGCTGGTTTTGCAACACCCAGATCAGAGGAAGCCTTTCCATCAGGAACTTAATGGACACCACTCCACCCAGCTTAGCATACCAGGCCTGCTCATAACAGCATGCGCAAAGCCGTTCCACAATGTAGGAGAACAACGGCAGCTGGCACGCCTGAAGAAAGAACCAGATTGAGTTTCAGAAGAAGACCTTTCACGTGGCATCGATCTATTAAAGAAAAGAAGTTTATGCAACCCTCTACATTGCGAGTAAATCACTTGCATATGCGACTAAATCTTCACTCTGGGCGACTAAATGAGGTCTAATATTAGCCAATGGCTAATAAATTCTCCGATTTTACTCGACAGTGTGTGAGTTGGAGGCTGAGTATATGATTAGCACAGATATATTTTCACTCACAGAACACTCTGACTGAGCGCTTCAGAGTTTCATTCTCCGTCAAGCGATCTGTG
>NW_015670386.1:40768-47901 GCF_001515625.1 Sinocyclocheilus rhinocerous | reverse complement strand
GCAAATGGCTGCAATATAACAAAGAGTGAAAAATTTAAGGGGGTCTGAATACTTTCCGTACCCACTGTATATATATATATATATATATAGTATAGTATTTCAGTCTGGCGAGTAAACAAAAAAATACACTAGCCAATGGCGATATAATTGCCAAGGTGTCCGTTGAGGGTTGATGGGAAGACACATTTCAAGAGAAGTCCTCACCCTTTCCTTGGAGCCCAGGATAATGCTGGCAACATCAAAGATGACAGCAAGTGCCACTTCCCCAATCTTGCACAGCTCCTTCTCCTCGTAGGCCATGCAGATGGCGATGGCGTCGATCAGCACGAGGGGGTCCATGCCTTTGGAGCCGTTCTCTTCACTGTGAAACATAGCCGTGCTGGGCTGGCTGCCTGACTGGTAGCATGGCAGCAAGAAGGGACCTAGGGCAGAAAATTGAGTTATGTGATGATCTGAGTGCACTTCGGATGTTTCTCACACAGACAGAAAATAAAAACTTACATTGTTGAAATAATTTTAAAATAGGATGTGCTAAAAGCCAAGCAATGTCACTTGTTTTCTATGTCTCTGCTGCCAATAGAAAGTTACTCTTTAAGGCTGTTGGGACACTTAGGTATATTTCACTAGCTAAAATAATAATATTTTTTTATGGTACAATAGTAATATTACTAGAGTAAAAAATAACAAAATTTTATTTAAATGAATTTTGCATCCTTATGCCGACTCAAATGTAGAAGAAGAGTCATAGGTCAAGGAACAGACAGCTAAAGTCAATCCTCACATCCATTATTTTCCGTACAACTGAAAAATCAGAAAATCAGTCCTGATTAAAATTTGTGGGGATAAGGACTTCATACTGGGACAGGTTGGACATTAAGTTCTTAGTTCAGGAGGAGTATTAATTACCATTTTGTACGATCCAGACGCCAAGCATTTCTTTCCACAAGGTCATAAATTATATTCATTATATTCATTCAAGAAAATGAGTGAAAAAAATAACAGTAATGCAGTGGTTCTAGATACCTTACTAATATTAAATAACTACCAATGTTAGCACCAGAAAGGCAGGGCATAGAGGAGAAACAATAATGTACAGTATGTGGAAAATAATGTGTTTTTTTGAACCTACATTGCATTACACCAAATACACAAAATATATGTTCTTTTAAGCAACATCATATGACCCCTTTAAAGGGTTAGTTCACCCACGTTGTGGTACTCTCATGAATGCCCATCAAAGACTGACGCAGAAGAGAATAAATTGTCGAAAAAAAGTGTTTTCTTTGCACACAAAAAGTTTTCGTAGCTTCATAAAATTGCGGTTGAATCACTGATATCACATGAACTATTTTATTGATGTTCTCACTACCTTTCTGGGCCTTGAATGTGGTAGTTCCGTTGCGGTCTATGCAGGGTCAAAAAGCTCTCGGATTTCATCAAAAATATCTACATTTGTGTTCAGAAGATGAACGAAGGTCTTACGGATTTGGAACGACATGAGGGTGAACAATTAGTGACAGAATTTTCATTTTTGGGTGAACTATCCCTTTAACCTAAATCCCTCTCTAAACATTGCGTAGGTAAACACTTCAAGTCATGTTAAGACTGAACTTCAATATAGATGACATTAGCAGAGAGGCAGAAAGATTCCTCACCACACTGCTGAGCCACTGCCACCATAGTGTAATGGCGGATCAAGCTGGCAACGAAAGGCAGAGCGCTGGGCCTGAGATCCTTGATGACTGCGGACATGAACGCCCCCGTCAGGGCCTGCTCGAACGTCCTGCGTGCCGGGGTGTCCTGGGCTTTGTACCGGTGGGAGATGATCACGTTAGGGATCCACTTCTCTGTGAAGCTGTTGAAAACCAGCAAAGGGATTTAGCTCATAATTCGCATCGCATCCATGAACTCGCTCCATTACATGCGCCTGAGGTTGAATAATAACCCAATCAGGCGATTTGATTACCGAGTATAAAAGGCTTTTTGTGTTTGGACAGCTGAGCCCCATGGGAGTCTGGCTTTGTGTCTGGCTGACATTTTGTCTCATGTTTGGTTATTTATCCCAGCTGATAGCAGCACAGTGATGGAGTGAGCGTTTTATCCTTCCTCAAGCCTGTATTCTATAATGCCAAAGCCGGTAGCAGTGGTGATGGATCGCTCCATTCATTATCGCTATTTAAAAGGCTTGGCGTAGGGAGAGGACTGAGCCGAAGAGAGCGGTCAGATCAATTCAAATTCATAACGCTGCCACTTGAATGGAACTCAATTATCCGCCTGGCATTTGCGATATTAAGAGGGCATTCCGCCTTCTGAAAAAGGCCCCTTGCATGATGACCAGCACAGTGTGCCACACTGAAAGAGGGAGAGAGGATGTCATGAATCAAGACATCTGACAGCGGCAGCAGCTCTCCTCCCATATAACTGACACTCGGTTATTTCGGAAGGGGCCCGTATGACTGGCTTTTGGGGTAAACAGATAAAGTACAGTCAATTAGCCTCAGCGTGGAGATCAATGACTCTGTTATGTGACCCTCCAGCCCAGCCAGTAGAAACGGCTCTGAGTAATTAGCCCTTTGAACACTGTAGACAGTGGCGGCCAGGCTGGATGAGGCCCAGAGGAGCTGCAAACATAGCAAAAACAGTGAAAAATGCAGAGGCAGGTTTCAGCCTCACAATGCACAGGAACAGGGCTGCAACTAATAGTTATTTTGATAAACGAATTAACTGTCAATTATTCCCCCTATTAATAAGGTTTTTAAAAACCCAAATGGATTTTCTGTATTTTTAATATATATAAAGGTCTTTTAAAATACCCTGTAGATGAATCTATGTATGTAGGCTATGCTGTACACTATATTAAGTGCAAAAAAGGAAACATTCTAAAACTGCTTAAAAATGTAAAAATAAAATCACTAAATAGTAAAACTAAGTAGTTTTCAACTCAACAGCAATTTTATAAATAAAACATTCTCCTGTTTTAGATAACTTTCAAGTACTTTTCCCACAGCAGCTCAGGCTGTGTCCTCCACTGTATTTCAAACTTTTCTGTGTACAATGCGCATATAATGCGACTGATCGATAATCAGATTTGTTGAGAATTTTTCAGATTATTATAGATTTTATGAATATATAAGTTGTTGCATCCCTACTCAAGAACTTGAGCTGTCAGTGTCATGCCTTTCACAACAAAAATAAAAAACAATTGGCCTAGAGATTTTTAATAGGAAAAATACGGTTTCATGTTGAGCTATTTACACAAGTGCCAGTGCATGACACTAGGGTTGTAACGATATACCGGTATGATGATATACCACGATATAAACACGTACGATTATCATACCGTGTACATTTGCTTATCTACAGTATTGGGAGAAAATAACAGACGCAGAATCTCACCTGCGCCTAGGCAACAACTTTCCACTTAACTGTTCTCTTGCTCCACCCACATGTACAGCGGAGACAACATCAGAGACAGAGGCCGTTATCTCTAATCTCTATCCCACGTCGAAAAATGAGTTAAAATTGGCAGTATGGGAATACTTTGAATATAGAAAAGACGAACGCTTATTTGTCCTCGAGGATAGACACAGTTCGCAAAAAATGTGGTCGGAAAGCGGCTGCAAAAAGAAGAAACACATCGAACATGTTTACCTATATTTCAGAACACCATCCCTCCGTGCAGATACAGCTATGTCCCATCTATAACTTAAGGTTAAAGCCTTATAATTTCCGTGAATCCCAGAATCCAGTCATGACAATGAATTTACAGTAGCTAGCTACAATGCAGATGTCACATAAAATGCGCGATTTGATGGATTGATGAATAAATCAAAAACAGAGCTGTAAAATAACGACAAAAACACTGCTATATAAATATATAATCTGTGTTTTGCGTGTCTCTCTGTGAATGAGTGGCGCTGTGTCGTGTACTACATACTCAAGTATGTGCCGGCATCGCTCATAGTGTTTAACAGCGCCTGCTGTCTCACTATCTGAGGACGTGAACACAAACACTGAGAGCCTCACTGAGAGAACAATTAATAATCATTTCATCATTTTATTTGAGGAAACCACTGTCAAATACATTCTGACACTCAAAGCTCTTCACTACAACACGTCAAAACAAAAGTCCGCTTTTTAACTCGAAGAAATTGACAGAAATTACGATAGTACTATAATGTAGCCTACTTCTAAAATAATAATAATAATTTACATAAACATTTTTAAGGAATACAATTTTTCCCCTCATTTTTATTTAGTAAATCTCTGTTGTGCAGCCCTTTGCAAAAACATAAAAGGATAAAGGATTATTTTTATTTGATTAAATTTAAAACATTAATTAAATAGTTAAAGCTTTATGCATTTATTTCATTACCACCATTTTTGATAGTATATTTGTATTAAATCATAAAAGTACAGAATCCAGAAAAATTAAGTCAAACCAGAATTTATGAATTTTTATGAATTATTAATGATAAATATAAGTTGTTAAACTAATAAATAATCAGTGATGAAATTTACTTGTTTTTGATTAATGAAATTTGAATAAACACATGCTTTCAAACACTTGTTCAACCAAAAAAAAAAACCCTGTTTTGATTGTTTAATACCGTATACCGTGATACCACGATATTTTCTGAGACAATTATCATACCGTGAAAATCTCATACCGTTACAACCCTACATGACACATTAAGTGGATGTCTTACTTGGGATGGGCGAGGAGCTGGTAAAGGGCGTGCTTGTTGTCCTCCAGGCTGGTCATGGCAACGAGGAAGCATTTGATCACCTCCCAGGCCTGTCGTCTGTAATACGGCTCAGTATTGGCACTCTTCAGGCAATCCAGTGCAGTCTCTATAGCCTAGATATTCATTAATTAAATTGTTAAAGCTTTATGCATTAATTTCATTACCACCATTTTTGATAGTATATTTGTATTAAATCATAAAAGTACAGAATCCAGAAAAATTAAGTCAAACCAGAATTTATGAATTTTTATGAATTATTAATGATAAATATAAGTTGTTAAACTAATAAATAATCAGTGATGAAATTTACTTGTTTTTGATTAATGAAATTTGAATAAACACATGCTTTCAAACACTTGTTCAACCAAAAAAAAAACCCTGTTTTGATTGTTTAATACCGTATACCGTGATACCACGATATTTTCTGAGACAATTATCATACCGTGAAAATCTCATACCGTTACAACCCTACATGACACATTAAGTGGATGTCTTACTTGGGATGGGCGAGGAGCTGGTAAAGGGCGTGCTTGTTGTCCTCCAGGCTGGTCATGGCAACGAGGAAGCATTTGATCACCTCCCAGGCCTGTCGTCTGTAATACGGCTCAGTATTGGCACTCTTCAGGCAATCCAGTGCAGTCTCTATAGCCTAGATACATAACAAGAACAACGTTAAACGTTACTTGACCAAATGAACACACAAAAAATCTAATTAAACAGCTTAATGCCTCACATTAACAACCCAAAAATGAGTTAACGTGATGAAAACCCAAACCCAAAATTGCATATGATTGCAAATGTTGCACATTTATACGACACTAATCTCCCCCGCTTGAGTGAAATTTTCTGTGATGACACTTAAAGACCCATCATACATTAAAACATTCTGCAGTGATTAGATGCCTCTTAAACCTTTAAATTATAAAGAGACAAGCTAAAGTGGCAAGACACGTCGAGGGAGAAGATGAGCTAATTAGTCAAATTCAAGGATGGAGAAGGCAGCTCGCCACAGAAAGGGCTGTCTGAATGAATTATCGCCGAAGACAGCGAGAACACTGACAGCCATGCAGGTCATTTCAAGAGAGAAAACCCAAAACTGGCTCTTAATACTTATGTGCTCTTGGAAATGGTGAAATAAATGGCACACGGGCTGAGAAAAAGAGGGTTGTACCTGGCAGTACAGCACTGTTTTACAATTCCTGAGGGTCCTGAGCTGTTCCTGCCTTGTTGAGACATTATTATAAATGTCACATAACCTTGTACACATGTTCTATTCCCAAGAGGACCCTCCACACAAACTATGTCATTTTTCAAAAGCTCAAGGCCTCAACAGTGGAGGCCTGGCCCCTAAAAATGTGTGTGTTCCATATACAAGCGTGAGTTTTTCTTTAAAACTCTTTGGGAGTTTTTCCCCTTATGTTAAATTGTTGCTCCTCCTCAGCAGGGTTGAGAAAATGAATCTAGGAACCCCGACACGTCTGAATGTTTCAGCTTCGTTTAATACCATGATGCATGTAAATCGGACAAATATAGGCTAAATTAATCAAGCAAGAGAGACCATCAGCTCTGACAGCAGCGCAATCTGTCTCTGACTGGAGAATATTCACAGAGAACTTTCTTGAACTATGCTGCATTAGCTCTCATTTACAACCGTCTGGGTTCCTGGAGAGAAGGAACGAAGAACTGCTTCATTTTAAACGAGAAGACAGTTCAGTTCGGCTGGTGTCCAAATCAAACCGTGCTTGCAAATTTCTACACATATTGAAACAAGTGTGCATGCTTTGAGAGTGAAGGCCGGTCCTATGGGGGACAGAATGAGTTGTTGTCTGTCTCGATCCAAACACATCACTGGGCTCCGCCTGCGGCAACCACAGGGCGCATGCAAATTAAATTAAGCAGCGACGGCACAATGGCGGTAGCATCCATCTTTGTGGAGTGAACACAATTACAGAAATGACAGTTTGCGTTTTCCCAAGCAGCGACGAGCAGTAGGAAGGGCCATTAGCTGGAGTAAATAATCCCGTCTGCACAGCAGGGAGAGATTGATTAGAGGGGGGGTGGGCAGGAGGGAAGAGATGAGCACAGCTTACAGCCTGATGATCTATTTAATTACCTGGGGAAGACGATGTCTTTCTGCACACTCTACGCTTTGACAAGGATTCATTACATGATGAGAATACCTCTACTAACCCCTCAACCTCCCCACCCCCTTTCACACACAAATATTGAGGGCAAATTGACATATGAAAGGAAGTGGATTCATTACGGTTTATTGAGACTGCTCTCAAGCAAGCCAGAAAGCGGTGTATCCGTATGCCACAGTGGTAGTGTTTTTAAAGGGGTCATATGATGCGATTTTAAGTTTTCCTTTCTCTTTGGAGAAAG
>NW_015670386.1:15063-37997 GCF_001515625.1 Sinocyclocheilus rhinocerous | reverse complement strand
ATATGAAAGGAAGTTGATTCATTACGGTTTATTGAGACTGCTCTCAAGCAAGCCAGAAAGCGGTGTATCCGTATGCCACAGTGGTAGTGTTTTTAAAGGGGTCATATGATGCGATTTCAAGTTTTCCTTTCTCTTTGGAGTAAGACTATCTACTGTGTTTTCTGTGATTATTACAAATGAACAAAATAAGAAATTACAATGCTAAAATAAGAATGTAATAATGCTATTATAAACTATACTGTAAAATAATTTTACTTCATAGTACAACTTTAAAAGTACAGTAGTACTAATGTGTACATTGTAATTTCTTCATTTTCAAACATTAAACTATCAAGCTTTTTATTTCAGCATTTTTTTATCAAATAAATGCTGGTCTCAGACTGAAGGATGGCACTGTGTTCACTTATACATGCAAATGTAATGTAATTTACACACATAAATGAACAGTGCCACCATTCATTCTGAAACCTGCGGAGAATATATTTAATTATACTGCAGTATTGGTTTTATTCCAATATATTGTGCAGTCCTACAAGGTACCGCATATATCATGCATTGACAACACAATAAGATGCTGCTTGTATGAGGATGATCTAAGCATTACCTTTTCCATGGGAAGCTGAATGGAGGCTTTGCAGTCTGTGAACTCTGCCTTGATGCTGGGGCCTTGAACCTCGGTCACCACATACTGCAGCTTCTGCGACTCCTTCAACATTTTCCGGTTACTTCCTCCAAACTTGCCCAGTACCCGGTAAGCAACATGGGAGATGGTCTCCGCAGGGTTACGAAGTGTTCGCCACAACGCCTGTTTATAAATGCATTATGAAAAACATTTGAATCATTCATCAGGCCTCAGTCAGGTCTAAGGTTAAAGGTCAGAGGTTTTACCTGCATCAGTTCAGCTCGGACTGGCTGGATGTGGTCATATAGGAAGTCAGGCTGTAGGTTGTCCACACAGAGCTCCAGTGTGCGCAGGCCCTGGCTGACCAGAGTCTGGGAACCGTTGAGTGCAGACACCAGTGGGTCCATGAGCATGGGCAGGTAGGGCAAAAGAGAGCTCAGCCGCACAGGGACAGTGAGACACAGCTCCACAAACAGATCCTTCATGTGCTGCTTATGGAGGCCGCTCTGCAGCATGTTCAAACCTAAGAGATGACACAAAGGATCAATACTCGAGGAGGTGTTTTCATGGTGACATGTGGTTTGGTATGAACAACAGAAAATATGAGAAGAGTTGATACTCATTTATTTTGCTACCTCCACAATGCGTTATATGGTTAGCTGGACCCAATTTGTTATTATATTTACCTACGCTATGATGCTTTTAGAATTGACCAAAAAGCCCCTTTGGCTTGTGACCCACCAGTTAAGAACCACTGTTCCGAGGAACTGCTACAGTTAAAGGGTTAGTTCACTGAACTAACCCTTTAATGATCTCACTCACCTTGCAGCAAATTAGGCAGCAAAGGCAGAAACTCCTGGTACAAGAGGTCATGGCTGCCTCCCCCTATTGAGCGGAACAGGGCTCTCAGCAACAGGAAGTAGTTATAGGGCTCCTTAGCAGACTGAGCCAGCTCCATGGAACTGTTCACTATTTTATGAAGGTGAGGCTAAAAAAAAGAGAGATTCAATACATCCTTGAGAAGAAAAATAGAAACTTTTATTCTTCACTGTAAAGTAAGAACAACTGAATAAGTGAGCAAAAGCCATATACTGATATATAAGCCAGGCTGCTTGATTGGCATATATTCAGACATTTTGAGAATTTTATAAGAAATATATTTATTAGTATACATGGATATGACAGACACTTACACTACCGTTCAAAAGTTCGGAGTCAGTGCAATTTTTTAAAATGTTTTTGAAAGAAGTCTCTTATGCTAACCAAGGCTACATTTATTTGATCGAAAATACAGTAAAAAAAAATCAGAAGCCAGTGTGATGAGATCCTTCAGAAATCATTTTAATGTGCTGATTTGGAGTTCAATAAATATTTTTTGTGCTGCTTAATTTTTTGTGGATACCATAATAAAAATGTTTTTCAGGATTCTTTGATAAATAAATTGTTCAAAAGAACAGCATTTATTTAAAAAAGAAATCCTTTATAAAAATGTAAGTCTTTAACTGTCACTTTTGATCAATTTAATGCGTCCTTGCTAAATAAGTATTAAGCAAAAAGTATTAATTTTAAACTTCTGAATGGTAGTGTATGTGTGTGTGAAACAATACAGTGAGAAGTAAACTGCAACCATTAACACACAAAAAAAATACTATTTCAAAACAGTGACACTGAATATAAGAGGATAATTTCAGCGGGCAACAGGATCGATGGGAAGTGAGATACAGAAACCTCTTCCTCTCCACTATTTCAACAGTGACCTTCACTTTGGTCTTTCCTGTCAATCTGAGGCACAAGTGTCATTTCTCATCAGAGGAGCTGACAGAACACATTAAAATTAATGCAGCACGGTTACTGCCGCTGAGGCGTTAGACAGCACAGTGTCATCAGAGCTTGGAGGGTGTGAGCGATCCCTCCGTCCAATCGCTCTGAAAAAATTGTGAATTACCTACTCAATACTCTAAATAAGCACCTTAGCCAACTAAAAGACAAAAAAGGCCACAATTTGCTTCATAAACCTGCATGTGCATAAGACGCAACACTCACCTTGAGCATCTGCTCATTTTCAGCAGCGAAGAGAGACACTGAACCAAAGACCAGTTTGAAGAGTTTGAGATAAAGGTTTGACAACTCTACATTGGAGCCCATTTCAGGCAGACGCTCCAACAGATACTCCACCAAAATTGTGGCAAACAGTGCAGAGGTAGTCAGGTTGGCCAGGAAGGAATTTGCAACAATCTGTTGAAGGATTGAACAGCCATGTCATATCAACAGTCAATAATCTTGTATGTCAAGTCATTTCTTTAGTGAACAAAAACTGCCAGTACCTGTAGGGCATAGTTTTTGGATATGCGTTCCACCATGTATGGAACAGTGGTCTGGAAGATCTCTTTAAAAGTGAGGGGGTTCATCATGGTGAAGACTCCCGCGAAGTGCTCTAAAACCTCCTTCTCCTCCTTCATCCGCACCGTCTGACAGTTAGCCACACGAATGTACGTCTGTCCATTGCCGGCAATCTGTACCTAGCCAAAAGGGGGTTGGCTCTGTCATAAGCTGTAAACTTCAGCTCCCGGTATCAAGTGTGCTCGAATAAACCAACTTTATTATGTTCTCAACATAATGTGACTTTCAGATTTAAACACCTCAGCTATTCTACCAGAAAGTTTAAGTTACTTTGTGTAATGATTTTGTTGTGGTAATCTGCATTAATCAGTGGACAGTCGTACCTGGTAGATGTCCAAGGCCTGCATGGCATATTTGACCAGCTTGATGTAAATCTGTGTTTCTTTGGGCTGGAGTTGCTTGTTGGGAATGAACTGTGCCTCTGTAATACAACAATACCACGGTGAGAATATTCAAATGGGAATGCTGAGCAGAACTAGCCCTTCATTGACTTTGAGACGCTCCACAAGCTTCAACAGTCCAGACAAAGAAAATGTTAAACAGAACCAATATTTAATGACTTGGCACAATCTAAAGCCAAGTAAATGTTAATCCATCTCACCTCCAGGAGCTTTACAAGAAGTGATGCCCCATGTGATAGTTTTCACTCCACATACAAGAGTCTTTACCAGACTGCGACAGTCGGACACCTGGAAGGTCTGTTTGTCCTCCTTGTCCCCAGGTCGATCAAAAGGTGTGGCCGGAGGTGGTGCGGGGGTGACGGGTGTTGGGGGTGCAGGTGGAGGTAAGGCGGGTGTAGTTACAGTAGGGGTGGCTGGGACTCCTGGTAACGCCCCTGGGTCCACCACACCCATCTCTGATTGGGGCTTGCACTTCTTAAAGAGAGATACCAGCTGGTACCGTGCAATGGTGTGGAACTTCAACACAAAAACCTGAGAATAGAGAAGTCATATAATGTCAGATCCGTATATTTTGGGCTTTATAAATGCATTTACATGTGGCCAGTCTTGTATCCTATTGTAATTACAATCACAGCGTAGTTTACACAGGCTAATGTGCCAGTCTATCTCACCTCCAGCATTCTCATGAGAATGTCTCTGCCATTTCCATTCTCCTGTTCGCTCTTTGATCGGATGCAGTCTACGAGGTTTAGCAACAGCTTACAGGACATGGTTTGGATACTGCTGGGTAGGGACTCGTCGTCAATATTCTTAGCAAACAGTTGCACAGCCAGAGAGAGGTCCGTCAATGGGAGGTTCTGTCTAACATGGTGCACCAGGTCTGCTAGCGTGCTGTATGCCAAGGGCCTGAAACGTCAAGAGACTCCATGTTAGACAACAGAATCTAAGCTTTCTAGAGGATTTCTGTTAGGGTTGTGGCAAAACTAAAACTTCTCAGTAGCGATACCATGATAATGTTCACTATTGGCCAGTCTGTTTACATGAGACACAAGTGACTGTGTTTAACCCTTCAGCATGTTTAACTGCATTTGCACACAGCCATTCACAAGATTTTAAGTCTCTAATGGTCTCCAATCTGCACCTATATGACCAATACTACAGTAAAAACAGTAATATTTCAAAATAATTACATTTTTAAAATCTACATGTTTTCCATTTTAATTTTAAAAATGTAATTTATTCCTGTGATGGCAAATCTGAATTTTCAGCATCCATTACTCCAGTAAAGATCATTTCTTACTTCGTTAAGATAATTTCAAATCATCACAGTTGAAAATTCTTTCAGGATTATTTTTATGAACAAAGTGGTAACACTTTATTTTAAGGTGTCCTTGTTACACGTTACATGTACGTACTATTATAATAACAATTAATTATGCATAATTACATGCAAGTAACCCTAGGCCAAAACCTAATCCTAACCATATAGTAAGTACATGTAGTTAATTAATATTACTCAGTACTTAAATGTATTACACTGTAACAAAGACACCTTAAAATAAAGTGTCACCAACCAAGTTCAAAAGAACATTGAACATTTATTTGAAATAGAAATCTTCTGTAACAATATAAATGTCTTTACTGACACTTCTGATCAATTTAATGCATCCTTGCTGAATAAAAGTATTAGTTAAAAAAAAAACTTACTGACCCCAAACTTTTAAACAGTAGTGTAGCTACATTTTATTTTAATTTTATAGTGCTATTGACTTGTTACAGATATCCCTACTCCTGTGGTGTGGAACCTCCAGCCTGAAACTGATCAAAACCAACCCTCAAAGAACAAATAGCTCTCAACCCTGGCTAATAATACTATCTTGGGTCGATACTTGGGGGATTTCAGGCAAAGTTTCAGAATAAACGACACTAATGGCTTTGACAGATTTTGAGTCCTGCCAAATTTGCCTGCTGAAGGCTGACGGAAGCCGTGGATGAACGAGGGGTGGCGTTGGCAGGCATATTACATCTGGGGCAGGGAGACAGACAGTGGGCAATGCCAGGACAGCCTGGCACATGAAGATGGGCACCTGGATCTCTTCTGCCCAGTGGGGCAACTCAGCTCAGTCACGCACCATTAACAATCAATTCTGATCTGCTGCACTTGATGAAATCTAACTTGTCTTTTTTCCCCAAAGAAACTTGGGAGGAAAAGGATTGTGGCCTCTAGCCACACTAAAGAAATGACAATAAAATGAACATTTATTATTATTATTATGGCTCCAATCCAAAATCTAGTCAGCTACCTTGCTGTCTACATAGTCAACTGCTTTCTAAGAAATCAAACAGAACCTTTTAAGTGACTGACTTATAGCCCACTACAAATAAAAAGTGCTTCTCTCAACATTTTGTTGTGAAGCTAACATTACGCTGCATTATAGTTTTAATGTTCTGTTAAGAACAAAACACAGCATGCTCAAATACTGGACATAGGCTGATTTTTTCAAGGGGATGCATGATAGTAATGGGTTGTTCTTGAACGATTCATTTATTTTGAATAAATCTTTAATATGACTCCGGAACAACGAGTTGTCTCAAAGAGTGATTTATTTATTCATTCTATGTTGACCGTGCATGCACAACATCCTATAGGTTCTGTACAGGAAACAGAAATGATTAGTTCATCTCCCGACTAATCAGTTCTGTTTCCTGTACAGACTACATAGCATTAACCTATGGGGATGAGGTGTGACATAAGAACAAACGACTCCGGCCCAGGAGCTGAGGTGAACTAACAGACTGCATAGCCTGCAAACCCAGCTAAGCACTGAAATAATCATTTTTGTTACATAGAATTTGGTCTTGCTACATTATAGTTTTGACTTATTCAACATGTGATCAGTGTTTGTGTATGTAAATGTGTTGAGGAATTTGGATATTAACTTGTAGCGAAATGACTTGAAAAAAGATTCAGAGATTCAAAGAACAGAGTCAGTAAAATGATCTGAACTTCCCATCACTAATGCAAGATGTGTCCGTATCACCATTGATTACTAAGTGTTATTGGATTATTTTTAGTTCTATTGGACGATAATGGAAATTGAATTTGTGTATGCTCATACTTCTCTGTTGTTACATTTAGATGCCATCTAAACCTTAACTTTGCCAACCTATTAGTGTTCATTTATTTTATTAAACTGGATAAATTATTACACCTTTTTATATTTTATGTGTTGTCATGATTTTATAAAATCAAAGGTTTATTATTGCAAGTTCTTTTGGCATTTCATTTATTGTATACCTTTTAAATTCACTTATTGAAAGAACAACAGCAGCAGCAGTATGGTGTAACATTTATTTGAAACACATGTATTTGGTACTTGCTACCTTATATCTTTACTCTTTCCTTTCATTTTCTCTACGTCGCTTTTTGCATAACTCTGGGTCGTCGACACCAAGCTTTGTTGCAATTTCTTTCTAGGAATTAAATGCTTTGTCTGAATCTTTAAAGTCTCTCTGCGAGCGATCGTACAGGTGCGGATATATTTGTGGCAGCTCAGCTATTCGACACAGTGTATTTATGTTGCTAGTGACTTGGAGATGTTGTTCTCCTGCCTGACCTCCGTTGAATGAGAAACGAACTGGGGTGGGGGGCATTCTGGCACTCATCACAGAGTGCCAGAAGTATGACAAAAAAATAAAAATCGCACGTCAAAGAGGGTGGAGTTCCAGAACACACCCACCGACTGCGTAATCGCCACGGACCAATGGAATCTCAAAGGTGTGTAGGAGCCAAAACGAACTCCTCCAGAAAGTTTGCTTTGGTGAGCTGTTTTGAACTGCTGAAACGAACTCAAAACGAACTTAGTTTCGGCCTGATTTTGTTCGAAATTACATCATATCAGTTCGTTCTTCAATTTCGTTTGAAGTATATCGGGGCCTTTAAGTGGATCTGCAATGCCTTGCAGCGCTGCCTAACTAGGCTTTGGAGGTTAAATGTGTGCCCTGCGAATTGCACAGACTGCTTATACATGAAACATAATATTGGTTTAGAGGGGGTTAATCTGCATTCTTACCTTAGCGTCTCTCTTGCAGTGTATCCTGAGCCAATGAGTATTGACTCATCGAAAAGCTTGTCCATGCATGGAATGAATTCTGCAACACAAACAGACTTTATCAGATGCCATCGCAGGCTCTGAAGCCCACCGAAACAGCTCAGGGGCCCATGAACCATGAGATACATCAATGCCAGACCTCAACAGTCAGAGTTTCTCATCGATTCATTTAACCTTCTCTACAGGATTAATGATTTAGAAGAGTGTATCAGATTACTCTCTCAAATGCTATTGATTGAGAGGTGAAGCTCAGAGAACGCAGCCGTTACATATCAAAGCGGTACCCCATGAAGCTCAGCGGTGTAATTAACACCAGATGCAAGCGCTCCTACAATAGCGAGCGCTTTGCATATCTTATTTGGGAATATCTGCCAACAATCTGCAAAGTGTTTGGCGGTGGATGACTCACGGCTGCGTAGATCTGTGGTGAGGATGTGCTTGGCAGCGATCAGCAGCTCTTTCCGCAGGTGAGCCGTCTCAGGGGGGCAGTTAGACAGCAGCTGCAACATCCCCTTCACCATCTGCTGGGAGTACTTCCCAACCAAGTCCTGACACACACACGTTTCACATCGCCACATTAGTCACTGCTTGAGTATTAAAACAAGTTTAGAAAAGTTTAATAAACAGGTGGTTGGGCTATGTTTCTACCTGGTAGATCCGGATAATGTAAGCCAGGAATGACAGGGTCTTGATCTGTGCTGCAATAAAATCTGCATAAAGCTCCTTGTTGAACAGCTTGTGTTGCCTGTCACGGACAGAAACCAGGAAAAGCTTTAAATGTCACTACGTGTTAAATTGCACCTATGAAATCCTTTCCTGTGCATTAGTGGTGATGTAATACCACACGCTCAACAAGATGCGAGAGGTCACTGACCGAGCCTGTGGAGACACCTGCAGCATGATGGTGTTCATGATAAGAGGCACAAACTCCGACACCGCGTTGTGAATGCTCAGTTTGTACAGCTAGGGGAAAAAAAAAAAATCACACAGAAAAGCAATTACTGCATCAAATAACAGCAGGGCGATAGACAGAGAGTTGACTCGAGCTTGAAACATTGTTGCGTAAAATTTTACAACATTTATAAGATTCATGCATTCAGAACAGAAATTTAGAGTCGGACTCAAAGGCAAACTCCACCAATACGTCAAAGCATTTTAAAAACAAATCATAAAACCTGAAGATTTAAGACACTACACCACGTAATATGTTGAAAATTTTCATGGCATATTTCTGAAAGCAGTATCTGTGATTTTTGTGGGTCTTGCATTTTAAGCAGAAAATAGAAGTACACCTGCTGGTCAAATGTATAATGATAACATGTGGAGAAGGTGAAATAAAAGCTGTCAAAGTGTTTTGATTGATCGTAGCTTCCTAACAGCTGTGGACTGTCATTTTCTGTCTCAAAACATCAAAACTGATTTCCTTTACAATTAAAGCTCATAACAACAAAGGCAAAAACATCTAATCACAGCAATCATTTTGATAAGAGTGGCAGGTTTGAGGAAGCAATGGATTTAGCTATAAAGTATGGGTTTCAGATGACTGACAGCACCTTTTATAAACGAGCCAAATGTCTAAATGAGAGACGTGTACTTTTAAAAAGAGGATGGCTGGCATAAAGTCAATACTGAATGAGTGTTTTTATGGGCTCTCACCTGATACATGAGGACGACAATGATGGGCAGCTCTGCCAACACTTTGAGTGACAGCGATCCCCGGGGGATTATGGTATGCTGGAGGACAAAGAGGAGATGGATGAGGCCACTGAGAGACTGAACCAGTTGTCACCATAAAACTTATTTTTTAGCACTCATATTGATTTGCTTTTTGTGTTGAAGAGAATAAAAAAAATTTAAAAAAAGCAACTGCATTCCAGGACCTCTTAAGCAGAAAAAGCATAAGCAGGAATTCAGTGCCCTCTAGTGTCTACATATAGTAAATATTATTTGCATTGGAATACTCAAGTAAACAGTCCACAAAGACCCTGTTTACACATTTGTGTCTGCTGATCTGATCACAAGCGGTCAGCACAATATACATGCGTATTCAGGATTCAAAACATTTTGTGACTGAATGCACATATTGTGGAGGTCACAAATCCATGAGATAGAATTGTTTTTGTAGTATTAACTAACCATTTTGATGTATCCAAGACTGCAGTGAAAAACCATTTACTTGCCTGTCAATCACTGCACAAAAATAGTGTTTTGCCATTTATGAGCAGCATGTTTAAAAAGAAAATAACCATCCAATTGAATAAATTGGGAAATAAATTTTATTTTCTGCTTTAGCAATATACATTTACACACTGATGTGTCATTACCAGGTGTTAATCGGCTGATCAACTGTGATCAGATCACGCAGTACAGGTGTTACTGCATAGATATGTTAACAAGATCAAACAATTATACCATAATAACATTAGGTTACTTACTACTACTAGAATACTGCCATATTTTGTTCATTAAGACAAACACAGATCAACATTTGAACACTCAGATCTTATCAGTTTTACTTTCAGTGTCCAGGCTTATTGGTACGTTACAGTTCACTCACACACAATCACACATGCAGACACACAATCTTACACACAGTACCATTCTCTGGACTAAAGCACATCGCTCTCATCATTGTGTTTCTGCTGATCATGTTTGTCAAAACTATTCAGCTAATGAGGATTTTGTACAGGTCTGCTGGAGTTTGTACTGACCGTTCGGGTCTCGCTGTCCTCACGCTCCGGTGTGGTCTTCACTAATACTGAGGTGATCATGCCCACCATTTCTGGAGAAGGCACTGTGTTTTCTGCAATAACCTGAGGATTCTCAAAGTACCTCGTCTGACAGACAGATACACAAGTTCAGAAAACACATACTTTAACACAAACATACTTAAAACCCCTTTTATTTTTGGTTAAAAGACCTTACCACAACTTTTGGCAGTTCTTTGTAAATTTGCTTCACAAAGTCCAAGAAATGATGAATCTGTAAGAGTTGGCAGGAAGATGTTATTTAATAACATTTACTGAAACACAGGAAATGCAAATGCTAGTCAACATGACAGAGTGCCAGAAGGCTGCATCTTACCTCTTGAGAGATTGGCGGGCGAAACTGTTTGTGCAATTCAATGATGATGCGTAAACAAATGAGCACATTCTCCTCACTTTCAATCTAAATGATGAAACACAGAGGCATGAACCAATCAGAGCCATTTTTTATATAAAAC
Organism: Sinocyclocheilus rhinocerous; assembly: GCF_001515625.1. Lineage (NCBI taxonomy): Eukaryota > Metazoa > Chordata > Actinopteri > Cypriniformes > Cyprinidae > Sinocyclocheilus > Sinocyclocheilus rhinocerous. The sequence continues at coordinate 27,239 of NW_015670386.1, read as the reverse complement.
ATACACACACTCATGCACATGCACGCACACAATATGATGCATTACATATGTAAAATAAATTAGATTTAATATTCCTTTGTAAGAGAACTGTTTTTTTTTTTTTCATGTAGTTTGAAATGTTGTAATTTATTCCCATTATATGACTATGATTTTACTGTTTTAGTTTGTTTTTTCATTAAGACAAAACAATCAAGTTAGAATTCACACAGATCAGCATTTGGACACTCAGATCTTATCAGTTATGCTTTCAGTGCCCAGGCTCATTGGTACTTTACAGTTCTCACACACACACACAATCATTCACACAGTACCATTCTCTGGACTAAAGTACATCGCTCTCATCATTGTGTCTCTGCTGTCCCTCTTGCATGTAGTTACATATACAAATATTTGTCCAAAAATGCTCTACAGCCTTTATTTTATAGGCTCTTTAAATTAGAATAAGCTTGGCATTCAGGTAGCTGACCTCAAGGAAGCGGAACATGACAGAAAGGATGTTCTTGGCATGAGGCCGCAGATGTTCATTAGTTGGGATTCGGTGGATGATCTCCAGGACAAGTTTCCTTAATTGCTGTAACAAGAGTCAAAGAAACCTCATGTTTACTTAAATGTCAGGAATGAGGCCTCAATAAAGACAATATGCAATATGATTTTCACTAAAAAGCACACCTGCGTTGGTTTCTCTTGAAGGAACTGCACTTCTCCATCCTGCAGAAACGTTAGGAAACGAGGGATGATGTGCTCCAAGAAAGTAGAATACTGTGGCGAGGATGTGACATTCTGTGGACGAGGATTAACATGAATGAAATTGAGGAAGCATCTTTTAGCTCAAGCTTTTTATAAACAAAATATAAGGGCTCACCTCAAAATTCTCACTGACTTCCTGCATCATTTTCAGTTTGGTCTCATCCGCTGATGTTTAAGCGAAAGAGAATCACAGTGGTAAGCAGAGACGACGCTTTCAACTAACATTGCAACTTTTTAGTTGAATGGAATACACTCACGTGTGTTGTTGTCAGTGAGCGCCGCCACGAACTGCAAGTATTTCTTCATAAGGGTGGTCTGATCCACCACAGTGGGGCTCGGGGTGGGCACGAAAGACATGGTGGCGGCCGGGACAGACAGGATTACGCTGAATAAGGGCAGACTAATGTCTGCGCTCGTCTCAGTAGAAATTCATGTCATCTGTAGGAGAGTAACCATAAGGGGAACGTCAATATTAGTGTCAGCCTTGCACAAACAGGTACAGTATCGTATCAGATGGTACTATCATGGTATTTTGACAGATGCAGCGGTACTGAATCATTACCATATTCACATGACATGGTATTTACGTGATATTAAAGGTCAAAATGCATGGTAGTACCATCTAAACACACACACACACACACACACACACAGATACATTATTGCCATTTGACTTTGCAAGTAAACAACTTGTCTACATCACAACTGACTGACTGAAAACAATAAACATATATAGAGAAATTTGAGATGAATAATGACACTATATTGTCTGCTTTATAACTGAACTTGGAAATAGAACTGAATTGGTTTATAACTGAAGAATTTTTGCAACAAAGACGTTTCCCTGTTCATTACTGTAAGGCTGCGTACTTGCCATTGCATTTATATCAATTGCTCACAACAAACATAATGGCAAATAAATCAAAATCTCATCCAGCACAATTAACGTTACTTACAAAGTGTTTTATGCAGACTAGTTTATAAACTGACCTCTAGTTTAGGGAAGCGGTGGGCGCGCCAAACTGCAACAACACGCCTACTGCAGTCACGCTCGCTGACATGATATAATGCGCTCGTGCTAAAGTGCTAATATTAAAACCTAAATGAACCCCTCTATCACAAAGCTGCCATTAACACAGATACTTTCGCTTCTGGGAAAGGATTTACATGTGTTTATAATAGTATTGAGTAAGCTAGCAGCACACCAGGCCAATCACAGAAGAAAGAGAATACTGTCGCTAACTGCTAACCCACACCATGTCATTATTCACATGCAGAACTCAGGCTTTGCACTTTTTACCTCAATTAGTGCAAATATCTAAGGCGGTTGTCTTTCACACAAAAGCTAATAAGGAACTTCTCCACTCATTATGCATATAAATTACCAAATCACTCCCCAAAACAGCAACAACTTACCAGCAAGGAGACCGGAAGGAGTTGTAAAAGAACTTCCGCTACACGTATGAAATTTAGTGGAAGGGCTGAAATCAATCCGCCGTTGTTTTGTTTGCTAATTGTGTGAATTGTTATACAGTGTAAACTGTAACGTGCGAATTTTATGCTTTTGTACTAGTCTTTCTCAAGTGGAATTGGGTGTCACAGCCTTGTCCTAAGCAGTGATTCTCAAATTTAGACACCAATATAGTTCCACGCGGAAGGATACCAAGAGAACGCAGGCGTGCGAAGACCATCGAAAACGATGGTCTTTCCCGTTTTCATTTAAATTGGTATATAAAGTGTTTAATGTAACTTTATCACACCCCAGTATACAACATATTATTTTAATAATCGATTCAGCGCGATTTATAAATACTACATTTGTTTATAAAAATGTGTTATCGACACGTTTGTGTTGAATCAGGTTTATATGATACACTACTGCATAAAACGACATTAAAATGCTTCACCAGCTGCAGTGATGTGCGTTTTTTATTGGATCCAATAATGATTGTGATCATAATTAACCTCTTAAGACCCGGCAAAACATTTTAGGGGAAAAAATGTATTTTTTTGATGTCATTACATTGTTTAGAGCATTAAAAAATGTAAACAAAAAAAAACTACAAAATTATATTTCATTCATAAGTTATGCTACGCCCTTGGTAGAGTGCATCGGGACTCAATTTCTTTAAAAAATAAAATGACATGAATGAACATGCACAGGCAAAAACAATTGATTTTTTTAAAATCACCAATACATTTTTAGTTTTCAGGATTTTTTTTTACCATCTTTGTATAAAGATAATTCTCAACTATGTTATAACAGAATGATTTGATATACCATTTTTCTTCATGCAAACTGTGTGTAAAATGGCCACAAAGGTTTTCTCAATTACAAAATATTATCATATTTCCATAAGAGTGTCACTAAATTAATATCAGACATTTTGTGGTCATGGTGAAACATCCAAACATTTAGTATCTCTGAAAAGCCCTGAAGGTGCTCTGAATAGGACATCCAGACTTAAAACTGTGGCATGTATAGTCTCAGAGAAATTCACTAAATTCACCACTTGGGCGAGTTTTAGTAGAAGTAGGTGATAGAAAAACTGAAAAACTCAAAGAAACAAGGTGTATTAATCCCAAAAGGACAACACATAAAAACATCAGAATTTCGTGGAGGAGATAACGAAATATCAAACAAATGTGGCATCTGCAAACACATGATGGATGCTACATTTCAGAGCTGTCTTCATTTTTTTTTCTATCTTAATTTGCCATGTTTGTGATTGTTTTGATTTTGACAACTGAAATTTCAGTGGATGTATGAAATCAGTTTTCCCCAAGTTCACACAAATGCCCTATGCAGGTGTAATCACATTAACAATGGACAGGTTCCTGTAACATTTGACAACCAGAATTGTTTTGTTTTTATATTAATATTTTGCATTATTAATATTTATATTAATATTAAACAATATTTTGTATGAAATGTGTGCTATCATGCTTTCATTTTGATAAATGCCACTTGGCATAACATTTTCTCATATCTGCAGCCAGCACTAACTCGGATATAAAATCAGCACATTCTTTAATAAAGTCTGTATGGTGCCCTGGTGGCCTGTATACAGTAGCCAGTACAAACGACACAGGGGATTTTTCATTAACACTTGTTTCTCTGGACAATGTTATATGAAGCACCATTACTTCAAACGAGTTATACTTGAAGCCCGCCCTCTGAGACAGTCAAAATATATGACTGTCATTACATGAGAAAATGTTAAACCAAGTGGCATTTCTCAAAATGAAAGCATGATAGCACACTTTTGTTTTGTTTTGATAAAGTTTCGTGTCATCTTGTAAGCTATTTCCATTCATACTAATTAAGTACAATCACAGCAGTGGTATCAGATGAAATCCTGGTGCAGCTTCAACAGCCCAGATGGTGAAAGGTTACATTATCATTTCAATAGGCCCTCTGCTGGGCTGGGAGCATAAAAGAAGGAACAGATTCCTGTCCCCCACTGAAAATGCAAACTTATTAATGTGATAGTTTTACATGAATTTATAAAAAAAAGTTGTAATGTAATGCAATAAAGTAATGCAAATGAACCCTTTTTACATTTCCCGGTTTGGTCAGAAAAAAGAAATGTGTCAAATTTGTTGTTACTCCCTCCCTCAGCCGTTGTATAAGAAACACTCACACACCAGCGTTAACCAGTTTTCTGTAATTTAATGCCAAAGTAATAAAACACAAAGTACAGTGTTATAATGTGGCATTTAATTTAAAAAAATTAAAATATAAAAAACTGTGTAAAAATGTCATCATATTTTGTGAACAGAGTCCATTTCCATTCTTACACACTGCTGAGAAAAAATGGAACCTAGGACTGATTGTTTTCTACACCAGTCTAAATATTAAAGTCATGATAAAACAGAAGTAGTGATGGATCTTTTTTGACATACATCTGAGTGAAACAGCTTTTTGATTAAATCATTGAGACATTTTGATTAAAAATGATGAGGTCAAAACAAATATTTAAAAAATGAAACATGCATTGATTAATCACTCACTCAGATATAGCTTGCATTTAGAAAACAGATTTTTATTTCACTTTAAAAATGACTATGCATCATTATGCTAAGTTTCTGATGTAAAGAAATTGATTTAAACTAGAAAAAAATTCAATCTAAAGAATATTCGGCTGTGAGGGCACAGAGATGTTCACTGAACACCTGATGACTCACATTCTGTTGTAAAGAGGGTCACAGGTTCACAACACAAATGTGTTTCTGCTGTGTTTCTCTCATCTTTTCAGTTTAATGAGCGTAGGGTATCAGACTCATAGTGTAATATCTGGATAACATTTTCTCTGCAGTGTGCATCAGCTCATTTAGATATGTTTTGTGAAGGCCTTGTTTATTCACTGGCTTTTACGTTTCTCATAAACACGCTTGTATAAGATGTTATTAGTCATGTAAGTGCTCTATTCATGGGCAAGGACTAATGTGCCGCTTCTTTGAAATTTGTATCTTCAGTTGTATTTTTGTACAGTGTATCCATGTGATATCAGGCTACTTTTTAATAAATCATCTAGAGCATTGGTCCTGTGGACAGCTCTCAGCACTGCATATTTTAGATGTGTACCTTATTTGATAAGTCCAGTTTAGTTCATGTGCACTCTGCTAATGACCTGATGAGTTGAAGCGTAGAAGACTTCCCAAAGATTTCCAAACCTTTTCATCGATGAATCACCTAGCGAGGTAAAAACAATCTTGGGACCCACCAAAAACTTGAAATATGAAAAGAGAAAAGAAAATGCATTTGTTCTTTTTTAGTTATGAAATAACTTTAAACAAAGACATGACTGTGAATAGGCCTCATATAGGCCAATTGTTATATACAAATAAAGATAAAATATATTGTATTCTTGGTGGCACAGTATGCAGCCTTGGATATATTAAAGAAATGATGATAATGTAACTTGCAGTGAGTCATTGATTGATTTAGTATCTGCTCTGATGCATTCTGTGAGTTCATTCAGTGAATAACCTGTGAAACAGGTTCAGTTTCAGGGAACCGGAATGGTTGTGCTGTATTTCTTGCAGCTCACGGGTAGCAACGCAAAGTGCTGTACACTGCTGTAATCTGTGCCACACTTGTCGTGGTGCATCATGTCAGAAAAGTCATACCCTACCTGCAATCAACATATTTTCAGTTTAAAATCAGTTGCACTAAAGCCCAAAGAAGGACATAGTTTATTTTCTATGCATTAGGGTATGTGCTCAGTGTGTTTGACATAAATTTGGTCATCAGCATCTTTTTTTTTTTTTTTTTTTCAGATTCCTGCCTCATGTAATTTATAATTAAAAATTTTTTCCTTTGCATATTATCCTGCATTAATACAGTGAAAGTTCAAAGCTGGGTACAGGGATTGGGGTTTGATGCCGAAACATTTGACTGACAATGATAGAAACGTCCCTGTTGATCCTGAGATTTGTTGTTTGCCTAAAACCTGAGTGGCTGTACTCTGGTTAAATTTAGCATTTGTACAGTGGTTTACCAATGATGTTCAAAAATAAATGTCTGAACAAATGACTGTCCAGTGATAATGATTTTGTACTGAGGTAAGCCTGACCTGTACATTTAGATGGGTGTCTTTTAGGGTCTGTTTTCTGTTCCGTTTTTGTGCAAACCAGTTGGGTTTTGAAACTGTTAAGAGGGAATTGATCGATAGATTTGAGACCCATGCTGTCATGGTATGGGCTTGTGAATTATCTTTAGCACTGTCTGTGACATCCTGTGGTGCTGTTGACTCAAGTATGTTTTTTGTGTATTTCAGAAATGGGTTCCGTGAGGGAACCGTGCCCAAGCCCCGTCGGGCTTTTTTTTTTTTGTCATCCAAAGAAAAGCTGTACAGGATCCAGGACCAGGATTTTTTATGTTGAAAATCTAACACAATTAAGTGTAAGAGATAAAATAATAAGGATATTTTACAAATCTCACTGAATTCGGGGTAGTATACATTGTATCAGTTCATAAATTCCTGGAAATAGAACTTGGCTTTGCTAGTGTCATGCTTTATACTGTTTGATTAAAGTCTTGACCAAGCCTATTGGCCCATTATACCTAACATCACCATAAGAAAATGCACAGATGATCTCAACATTAATAACTAATTCTCTTTTTACTGTTTTTACTGTTTACAGTGAATTTATAACAGCTAAGGCGGTTAGCTTCGCGTCGTGCCTAACAACACCCCTTAGCTGTTATAAATTCACTGTAAACCATGCACGGCTTCTTGGGGCTTATTGCTTTAATATGCCACTTAAAGGTGGGGTATGCATTTTTTCAAAAACGCTTTAGAAAACTGAGTCGGGCCGAATACCAAAACAAACTTGTAGCCAATCAGCAGTAAGGGGCGTGTCTACTCATGATGCGGAGGAGAGAGCGTTCAGTGCACCGGACATTAGCCAAGCCGAGCGACGACAGAAGGATTTATTAAAAGAAGGCTTAGGATAAGGCAAGAATTAGGACCCGTGTAAATATCGGATCGGCGTGTCTACTCATCTCGTGATGTGGAGGAGAGAGCTTTCAGTGCATGGGACGGACATTAGCCGAGCCGAGCGACAGACAGATAGAGATGGCGGATAAAAAAAACAAAAGAGGAAAACGTCTGCGGAATGATAAGGCAAGAAGTAGGACCCGTGTAAATATCGGATCAGCTTTCCAGCGCTGGAGAGAACTCAAGGAGCGGAAAGCCTGTGATCGGACGCTGAGGTTGCTTTGTTTCTTCTCGATAGGTGAGCAACATCGTGTCTACACCGGACATGCAGCACAGCAACAGCTAAAAAAAGTCTGTCTACACTGGACGCGACAAAGCGACCATTGAAAATCATTTGAAATTTGTGTCAATACGTCATAAATAGAACGCAGCAGCAGTTTTCTGTCAGGAATTTGTCGTGCCGTGCCACATCCAGCGTAGACAGCATCATTGATTATAATGAGTAATATAGTATTTTGTCACGCCGCTCGTGTCCGTTGTAGACACGGTGTAACATTGGTTTTGCTTTGTTTCACAGAACTAATCGTTGCCTGGGTTGCGTACATATGTGTGGGGCGGAGCTATCAAAATAGGGGCGAGACCCTTTTGGGGTAGGGGCGTGTTTGTTTTGGTAAAATCACTTACCCCACCTTTAAGAAGGTCTCTACAATTTTAATTGTAAAATACTGTAAAAATGCAGTAAAAATCCATTAATTGGTTAACAATAAATAAAATACAGTACAGTTTTTGGAATTGAAAAAGAGCAAGTAATTTACAGTAAAAAAAAAAACAAATGAAAATTCCAGTATTCCTTGTGACATTTCACATTAGTTGGTCTTTCACTGAAATAAATTTGTTTCTTCATATAGGCTTTTGTTATCAGTTACATTCGGGTTTTATGTTACATTGGTAACACTTTACAATAAAGTGCCATTGGTTAATGGTATTTAATGCATTAACTAATATTAACCTAACAACGAGCAATACATTTGGTACAATATTTAAAATTTCTGGTTATTATTATTTAATCAAAGCACAAATATTCACTGCTAGTTCGTGTCAGCTCAGGTCCATTAATTTTAGCAGACACAACTTTTGATTTTAATAATGCATTAGTAAATTGTTGGTGGTTGTCAGTGTATTATAAAGGTTAAAAACAGATTTTAGTATTTTAGTCTTTTTTATTCATATTTAGTCATGTTAGTACTTCAGTAGGTTGGTATCAGTTGTATGAAATGTTTTTTTTTTCACTGTAAATCTAATTTCAATCCTAAAAGCTAACCTTCTGTATTTTTACTGTACATTTCTAGCTTAACTGACAAATTTCACTTCTTTTTTTTTTTTTTTAAAGTGTGATTGTCAAGTAATGAACATTTGTATCCATTTAAATCGGACACATTCTAGTATTAATTGCGCATTGTCCCTTTGACAGTATGTTCTTACCAGCAGCAGGGAGGTGTCAAAGTTCTGCCAGGCTCAGCAATACGCTTATGCTGCTCCCGGCGTCAGTTTTCTCTGCAGTGGCTCTGGTGAATAGCTACATTCTGGTCATGATCCTGTTAAACCTCTGCTCCTCAGACCAAAGGCACACCACGTTGAGGTACATAAATCAGCATTGATATTTTTCTTCTACTTATATTTTTATATCCATAGTATTCTAGTTCTATTTCTTATATTTGTTTTTAAAACTTTGAAGCTATATAAGACATTTTAAATTAAAAGTTAAAAATTGACAGGACCATTGATTAACCTGGCTAAAACTATCTAAAGGATATTGTTGACTGCTCCCAGCAGTGTGAAGCTTACTAATCCTAAAATGCGGCACTGGCTGTTTTGATTTCCATTTTACTGCAGATGACACGTGACCTCTCACAGTGACCTGTAAAACTAATCTAAATCTCATTTAACTTCATCTTGTCCACATACGTAGTTACAGAACAGACGTAAGCTATAGAGTACAAACGAGAGTGTTCAGTTTAAAATCATTTTAACCATTTAGAACTGAGCAGGCGTGCAATCATACATGACCTCCAAAACCCTCCTGATCAGACAGTAGAAGCTGTATCTAAAAAAAATAATAATAATTTAAAAATAAATAAATAAATAATTTACAGTTCAAAAAAACTAATTTTGAGGTAAGAAAGTCCAATTTGATTTGCGTCACAGAACCAGTACCATCTGAATTGAGTTTTCTTTGTAATTTGCAACATAATTTTTATATAATATTCACAAAAGCGTTTTATCTAAATGTTTAAGTGAACTAGAAATATCATGTTTAAGCATATGTGGAGGGTTTGTAACACTACTTTCCAATGTACTTCTACTGTGAGACTATATTTCTAATGTACTTCAAATGTGAAAATGACTAACACACACTCACACTGTCTGTTATGTAGTTTAGAGCCTATGTTGTATGTATTGCTTTTAGTTTCCAGTGGGGGTGGTAGCTATTTGAGGATGGTAATCATTATGTTAACAATTGTATTACTGCAGTTAGTTCACACACACAATTGAATGTCCATTTTTATTAGTGTTACCATAGGTTGTGGACTATGTCGTTGGATAACAATGACATTTTTTGTCATTGGAAATTTTTTTTTTAAGAATAAGTTTTAAAATTGAACATTTAACTATAACAAATTTATATGAGCATGCTATCTCAATGTATACAGCCATTTAAACAAAATGTGCCACCTGCTATAAATAAAATCCCAGAATCACAGACCCAAAGCGATAGGTGTTAAAATACTCTCTTGCTAAAGTGTTGGATTAAGGCTGCTTGGTTTTTTTTTTTGAGGAACTTTATTTTACAGCTACTCTAAGGGCCAGTGACGTTAATACTACATCCAATCAGATTCATCCAATCACTGACGTTCATTTGTTGACTGTGTCGCACTTGTAAGCACAGCAGCGCTACTAGCGTCAGGTGTTCAAGGGCAGGGTATCATAACTAATATCCACGAATTAAAATGTTTTACTCGGTATGTGTAGTTTAAGATAATTTTTGCGATTAAACACAGTATTACTTTGGCATACATATTATTGAACATCTCCGCGCGCCTTTATTACATCGCACCAAAATGCTTCATCTGCTCGCCGGACTCATATGCATCTATGCACTGACGTGTGTAAAAGTTGTCTATGGACAGAATGAAAAAGGTGAGCGCTTTCTATGTACTGCAGTCCCCATTGACAAGGATACAAGTTGCCCCGTGCAGTCTCTGCCTGTTCAAAGCGCATCGGTCCAGGAGGAGGAACTGAGAAACACCGTCATGCAACTTCGCGAGACCATCTTACAACAGAAGGAGACAATTGTTAATCAGTTGGGAACGATTAAAGAGCTGACGTCTAAACTGTCACGGTGCGAGTCTGACTCCGAAACATTTAGGAAAATGAATAAAGACACAATGGATGATGTGCCTAAAGATCCAAATGACACCATTGACGTTCTTGGAAAAACCATGCAGATTTTTTTTTCTTTTTACATGAAGTGGTCTTGCCATATTGGAAGCCAATTTTTGGAAACCACAGCTTTTTTGACCGTATTAATTAATTTGTTTGTTTGTTTGTGTATTGCATTTCCATTAATTATCAACAATTGAATTTCTTAAAAATATTTGTAGCTATTTACTTACCTGTGTCATTCAAAAAACATTTAACCTAGAGATCTAGTGATTTTGTCCCTAACGGACTATGTCGTTGGATAACAATGACATTTTTTGTCATTGGAAATTTTTTTTTTAAGAATAAGTTTTAAAATTGAACATTTAACTATAACAAATTTATATGAGCATGCTATCTCAATGTATACAGCCATTTAAACAAAATGTGCCACCTGCTATAAATAAAATCCCAGAATCACAGACCCAAAGCGATAGGTGTTAAAATACTCTCTTGCTAAAGTGTTGGATTAAGGCTGCTTGGTTTTTTTTTTTGAGGAACTTTATTTTACAGCTACTCTAAGGGCCAGTGACGTTAATACTACATCCAATCAGATTCATCCAATCACTGACGTTCATTTGTTGACTGTGTCGCACTTGTAAGCACAGCAGCGCTACTAGCGTCAGGTGTTCAAGGGCAGGGTATCATAACTAATATCCACGAATTAAAATGTTTTACTCGGTATGTGTAGTTTAAGATAATTTTTGCGATTAAACACAGTATTACTTTGGCATACATATTATTGAACATCTCCGCGCGCCTTTATTACATCGCACCAAAATGCTTCATCTGCTCGCCGGACTCATATGCATCTATGCACTGACGTGTGTAAAAGTTGTCTATGGACAGAATGAAAAAGGTGAGCGCTTTCTATGTACTGCAGTCCCCATTGACAAGGATAGTTGCCCCGTGCAGTCTCTGCCTGTTCAAAGCGCATCGGTCCAGGAGGAGGAACTGAGAAACACCGTCATGCAACTTCGCGAGACCATCTTACAACAGAAGGAGACAATTGTTAATCAGTTGGGAACGATTAAAGAGCTGACGTCTAAACTGTCACGGTGCGAGTCTGACTCCGAAACATTTAGGAAAATGAATAAAGACACAATGGATGATGTGCCTAAAGATCCAAATGACACCATTGACGTTCTTGGAAAAACCATGCAGAGTCTGAAAGATCGACTGGAAAATCTAGAGGTAAGAGGTTTTATTTTAGCTGTATAGGTTTTGTCATGTTCTGAATAAATACGCAGATTAAATGACTAAAATCACATGTGTGCCGGAAGTTTCTCTGCCACGACTATTTTGGTAATTATGTGGAGGCGTTGAAGATTTAGAGGGATTATCTCATTAGTTAGTACGTCTCTATCCCTTAACAACAAATGCCAAAGTTACTTACGATGCCCCAAGCGACAAAATGTCTGGAATGTGTCAGTGCCACTTAAATGTCAGGTGTTAATCTGAATGTGTGAAATGATGGAACGAACGCTAACTCTAATACAATAT
>NW_015670386.1:12215-13243 GCF_001515625.1 Sinocyclocheilus rhinocerous | reverse complement strand
TTTTTTTTTTTTTTCTTTTTACATGAAGTGGTCTTGCCATATTGGAAGCCAATTTTTGGAAACCACAGCTTTTTTGACCGTATTAATTAATTTGTTTGTTTGTTCGTGTATTGCATTTCCATTAATTATCAACAATTGAATTTCTTAAAAATATTTGTAGCTATTTACTTACCTGTGTCATTCAAAAAACATTTAACCTAGAGATCTAGTGATTTATTTTGTCCCTAACAGAAATGTATTTACTTTCTTTTTTTCAATGGATTTGTATTTATATACTGCATGGTGTAGTATAAATAGTAGTTTTTCATTAAAAATGAAAAAGAAACGTGCATACAAAAGAAACTAACAGAATTACAAAGGAACTCCTTTGTAGTGTTCTCAGAATAGAATAAGTCCTATAAGGCAAAGAAAATCATTTGTACAATTCTGTCAGCTGCATATAGGAAACTTTGAAAAGTAACCTTTTCATTTTTTTTGTTTAACTTTTCAAAGCAACAGCAAATGCGAGCCAATATCTCTGGTGCCTCCTTTCCTAATGAGCTGAGAAATCTACTGCAGCATAGACTGGAGGACTTGGAAAATCAACTGCTCAAGAAGGTCAGTGAGCTTGAGGAAGAGAAGTCCCAGCTATATAATGAGACCGTCGCTCATCGCCAGCGCACTGACAGTACTCTCAACTCTCTCATGAACAGGATCTCTGAACTGGAGAAAGGTCTGCACAAAGCACTCTTTTGTTCTCTAGTCATTCTTCTTTCCCAAGTACAGGAGACTAGGCAGTGTTGTAACACATTTGATTTCAATGTTTGTAACTATTTAGCACTATGTGCTTCATGATAGTGTTACAGTTCACCTCTTGGTTTCCTCTACTCTTGATCATAGCTGTCCACATTATTTTTCTTAAAGGGGTCATATGATGCGATTTCAAGTTTTCCTTTCTCTTTGGAGTGTTACACGCTGATTGTGCATAGATAAGATCCCTGAAGTTGCAAAGACTAAAGTCTCAAAACCAAAGAGATATTCTTTATCAA
>NW_015670386.1:6770-10604 GCF_001515625.1 Sinocyclocheilus rhinocerous | reverse complement strand
AAGGAGGGGGCTTTGTAGAAAACGAAGCGTTTGAGAGAGGCGGGGCATAGAGGACCTACAATAATCTACAGTATTTGAAAAATAATGTGTTTTTTGAACATTAAAGCATGTCAACATATTCTGTTACACCAAATACACAAAATAATGATCTTTAAAAAAGCATCATATGACCCCTTTAATGTTTGATTTAAAAGGGACTTCATTAGCCTCCAGTGCCGAGGGGGTAATCAGGTTGTTTTGTGGTCGGTCAGCATATTTCTGCATTCTTCCAGAGATGACACAATAATAAATCACACTTTTTAACTTTAGGAGGAGCTGGATTTAAATCACCAGAGAATTTCAAGATCTCTCTTCCTCTTCGCACAAATGACCTTTTTGGACAAGTAAAGAAAAGCCTGCCAGAAATGTACGCCTTCACTATCTGCATGTGGCTCAAGTCAGGTTCGAGCCCCGGCATTGGAACCCCGTTTTCCTATGGAGTGCCTGGACAGGCAAATGAGATTGTACTGATCGAATGGGGCCATAACCCTATAGAACTGCTCATCAATGACAAGGTAACGAACCTGCGTATTAAGAAATGCAAATTTGCCATTGAATGTTATGAGGACTCTGATGATGATTATTATTACTATTATGACTATTATTGCTATTATTACACTGCAGATTAATAATCATCATTTAGCTTATACCTTCTACGTTGATATTGATAATACTAAAATGAATGTATAAGAAAACTAATGTTTTCTTATGTTTATTAACAACAGAAATGACTTTCATACTTTTTCTTTTGTAATAAATAGTTGTAAAAATAATACAAAAATGTAATGTATGGTGATTTATACTGATAAACTCCAAAAAAGAAAAAGCAGCATAAAAGTATCAGAGTTGTTAATACTGTCTAGAAACATCGCGTGAGGATTGACGTCATTGATGCCTAACACCACTGGGTTCATGTGACCTGGAAAAGTAACATGGAAAGTTTAAAAAACATGACAGCAAATGAGATTTGAGAGGGTAAATGAAGATCATCAGTGTACAGTGAGTTAAAAGGTTAGTTAACCCCTTCCAAAAAATCAAATTCTGTCATCATTTACTCACCCTCATGTCATTCCAACCCTGTATGACTTCCTTATTGTTTTTTCTTTTTCCCACACAATAGAAGCCAGTGGTAACCAAAACCATCATTCTTCAAAATGTCTTCTTTTGTGTTTCTGAAGAGGAAAAAAAAAGTTTTACAGGTTTGGAATGATGTGAGGATGAATAAATGATAAGAAATTATATACTTTTTGGGTGAACTATACCTTTAATTCCACAACAACTCCATATGGCTACTTGTATGCTGCTTTTTTGTTGTATTACATCTTAGCAGTATAATTCCTGGTATGAAAAAAAGAAACTTAAGATCTCACTTTGTGCTTCACGAAGTAAAGAAAATATTGTAATACCTACTGTTGTCAAATAGGTGGCACAACTACCTCTATCACTGAGCGATGGGAGGTGGCACCATATCTGCATCACTTGGACTACCAGGGATGGGCTTTGGGAAGCCTACCAGGATGGCCAAAGATTGGGATCAGGAGAAAATCTGGCCCCCTGGCACCCTATCAAGCAGGGAGGAGTCCTCATCCTGGGCCAAGAACAGGTGAGAACATAAGCAGAGCTGATACAGCCGTTTTTGCTGCACAGTCACACTGTATCGGTAATTTTATGCCATCCCTACACAACATTGTTACTGACTCATGAACTTTACACTTTAAATAAAACTTGACCTCAGGCAGTAAACAATGTCGTAGAGTTAGCTTGCACATCCTCTAAGAGAGAATAAAAGGGGTTATTGTTGTTGTCTTAACGAGGCCTGTCGTTTATGGCCTCAACAGGATGTAGTAGGGGGGCGCTTTGATGCAACCCAGGCCTTTGTGGGGGAACTGAGCCACTTTAACATCTGGGATCGGGTCCTGCGCTCCACGGATATCATTGCCATGTCAAACTGCTCATCCTACATGCCTGGGAATGTGGTGGCCTGGACTGACAGTAACATTGAAGTGTTTGGTGGAGCATCAAAGTGGCCGCTGGAGCTATGCGAAGATCGGCTATTTGACAATTAAAGGTGTTTGCGGATATTAGTGAACGATATTAAAGGGATAGTTCACCCAAAAATGAAAATTAACCAATGATTTACTCACCCTCAAGCCATCATAGGTGTGTATGAAGTTCTTCTTTCAGAATACAATCAGAGTTTTTGTCTGAAAGAAGAAAGTTATATACACCTAGGATGGCTTGAGGATGAGTAAATCATGGGGTAAATTTCATTTTTGGGTAAACTATCCCTTTAAAGGGGTCATATGATGCTCTTAACTTTTATAAAGAATATCTCTTTGGATTTGAGACTTTAGTCTTTGCAACTTTACAGATCTTCTTTATGCACCAAGAGCTTGTAACACTCTAAAGAGAAAGGAAAAAATGAAATCGCATCATATGACCCCTTTAAATCCTTTTTTATCCTCAAAAAAGATTCATCACTTAAACAAAAAGTAGCCAATAGTTTAGAAAAATCAACTTAAATCAATTATATCAATGATATATTTAAATATTCTTGGATAGATTACAAAAAGCAGGTATATGTAACATTTCAGTTGATATATTCAGTTGACATATTTGTGGCTAAAGGAAATTGCCATTACAAAACGTACTGTATCAGATGGTACTACCATGGTACTCTGATAAATACCATATTACTGAATTGTTATCATTTATGTACAGTGTATTTACATTATACTCCATGGTACATTACCATGTCACCTTTTTGGTGCACACAAAATCACACATGCGTATGCTTATCCTGTTAGAATATACAGGTGCATCTCAATAAATTAGAATGTCGTGGAAAAGGAAGGCCACTGTCAAAGAAACCTGGGCTTCCATACCACCTCAGCAGTGCCACAAACTGATCCCCTCCATGCCACGCCGAATTGAGGCCGTAATTAAAGCAAAAGGAGCCCCTACCACTTATTGAGTACATGTACAGTAAATGAGCATACTTTCCAGAAGGCCAACAATTCATTAAAAATGTTTTTTTTTATTGGTCTTATGGAGTATTCTAATTTGTTGAGATAGTGAGTTGGTGGGTTTTTGTTAAATGTGAGCCAAAATCATCACAATTAAAAGAACCAAAGACTTAAACTACTTCAGTCTGTGTGCATTGAATTTATTTAATACACGAGTTTCACAATTTGAGTTGAATTACTGAAATAAATGAACTTTTCCACGACATTCTAATTTATTGAGATGCACCTGTAGCTGCGTTCACGGCATGTTGGAATTACCAGAATTATGAGATTTGTAAAAAGCGTTCATTTCGTCGTAGAGCTCATAATTGCAACTTGTAAACTTTTTTTTTTAACTCGTCATGTGGAAACACTAAAAATGGCAGCAGCTTCAGAAGTAAAATGTAGTTAAACAGTTATTTCATAATATTTCATCTTAATAATTCCTATGTATCCAACTACTGTTCATTTTTTAATAATGCAAGAATAATCGGTAAATAAAAATAATTTTAAAGGGGTCATATGATGCGATTTCAATTTTTCCTTTCTCTTTGGAGTGTTACAAGCTCTTGGTGCATAAAGAAGATCTGTAAAGTTGCAAAGACTAAAGTCTCAAATCCAAAGAGATATTCTTTATAAAAGTTAAGAGTCAACCACGCCTACCTAAAACGGCTCGTTCTAACACGCCCACACATTTCTACCTCACTATGTGGGAAGATTTACATAACGCCGCCCAAATGTTCACGCAAAAAAAGAAGGCGTAACTTTTATTCTCGCAGTAGTATTGTTG
>NW_015670386.1:0-5377 GCF_001515625.1 Sinocyclocheilus rhinocerous | reverse complement strand
GGCTGCAACCACCCGAGTGAAGATTCTTCGTGCTAATGACAGGCCGAATGGTAGAACCCTGAACTGAAAGGCTTGGCCTTGAAAAGCAAAGCGGAGGAAGGGCCTGTGCTCTGGGCAAATTGGAACATGAAAATAGGCATCTTTTAGATCCAGAGATGTGAACCATTCTCCTGCACTTATGGACTGCATTACAATCCTTGTATGGATCATTTTGAATGGAAGAACTTTCAAGTATTGGTTGAGGTCTAGAACGGGACGATGACCGCCGTCTTTTTTTGGCACTATGAAATAAGTTGAATAAAATCCAGTCTGCTGTGCGTTGAAGGGCACCTTTGAAATTGCTCCTTTTTGTAAGAGATTTTCTATCTCTTCTACCAGTATGGAGTTCAGTAGTGGGTCCCTGACAACAGTCATTCGGACTTTTGAAAAGGGTGGAGGGCGCCGTCGAAATTGCAGGCTGTACCCGTGAGCTATGGTGCAAAAAAAAACACGGTTCTGAGACTATTTTTTCCCAACTGGCCCGCAAAAGTTGGGAGGAACAGTCGACGGCTGGCCCCTGATCCCTATGCAGATCCGTCTCTGCCTGCATACCTCCGTGAACTTCCCTGTTGTTCAATGCACTGTATAGCTGGCCAATCAGAGCACACCTCGCTTTTTCAGACCGATGAGCTTTGTAAAAATCGACGCGTTTCAAAAAGGCGGGGCATAGAGGAGAAACAAAAATGTACAGTATGTGGAAAATAATGGTTTTTTTTTTTACTTTAAACCGCATAAACACATTTCATTACACCAAATACACAAAATAATGTTCTTTTTAGCAGCATCATATGACCCCTTTAATGTAGCTAGCACAGAGTTAGCACAGAATAACTTTCTAATGCCCCACTGAATAAACTATAAGATTATTAATAAGGCATTTTCATTAACTTTTGTATTGTGGTTTCATCTATTGATTACTCAAATTACACAGATTAATTTTGGTGTTAAGTGTTGCTAGAGAAACTCATAATTCCAATTCCAAGGACATGAATAGCTCTAAATAGGACATCCTGGTTTGTCATCTAGAAATGTTTATCAATCATTCACAACATTGCGTGAACGCAGCAAAAGTTCTTAGATAAAAAAAAGAGTGTACTCATGGCTTTCCGTGTCCTCTTTGAGTGTGCATTGTTGCCCTGTGGTCTTAGAGAGCCTAATGTAACATGCTAATATTTCATTACAAAGCTGTTTTTTATTTAAGAACAAGGTCATACATTATATAAGAGGAACACTTTGTATCTTGTGTTGTAAGACAGTCTAAAATTTAGACTTTGGTGAGGGAAATCACATTAATGAGCTCATAATGTGGTTAAAGCACCATAAATCTTTCTATTTAAAATCTGTCATAGATTTTTATAAATAGATATTGATTTAAAAATATTGAGAATCAACTCTTTTTAGAGTCTAAAGCCCATCTCTGTTTACACTGACTGAATTACCCATTGAAGATTATGAATGTTTTAACACTGTCAGATATTTTGAAGACAATTAATGAACTGTGAAGGTTGCAAGGTCTGTTTATGTTGATTATGTTGCAAGGTCTGTTTCTTGAAATATATTATCATATTTTTATACCCTGTTTTTAAAAATGAAGCATTTTTCAGATATGTAATCTAGTGTTGTTTTGTTTGTTATGGAATGTCAGGATACCCGTATGTTGTTTAAAAGCCTTTTTTGTTTACCGTGCCAATTATTCAGGGATTGCTTGACACTGCTAACCTGTGATTGCCAATGAAAAATAAAGTTTGCTTAGAAGTCTTTTTATTAGTCTTCATTTTTTTCTGCTGCTATATTTTCCTTTGTGGTTTAGTTTATATTAGGCTAAGTTTTTATATTCATAACAAAAGCATTACTTGACTCTTTAGATACATTTTCTACTTTTTTATTTTTGTGTAAGAGGGTGCATGTTATTTTGCTATGTCCCATGCACTGCTCATTACATTTGAATGATAGTAAAATATTGTCAAATCATAAAATTAAAAAATTTTGTTCTATTAATATTTTGTTAAATAAAAGATTACTCAATTTAAGTGTATTGATCATTTGGTAATAAAAACAATATTTTTAATTAATAAAAAAGAAGAGTTTGTCCATGTCCCTTGAATGGTTGTCCACCCTGTGGTGTTGGGGAATCCGCCCCTTTAAGAAAAGGCCATCCCCTTTAGTGACATCAGGATAACAGATTTTTTTGTCTCTTCAGTGGTGGGAATTTCAACGGCTGAGAGGTGAATAAGTTGGTAACTTTTCAAATTACAAATTTTCTTCGTATGAGTTTGCTTACTTGCTTTGACAAAGCTTAACATGTCCACCCTGTCGGCATAAAATATGTCAGAAGTGATTAGAATACAGTATTTTCAAAATATGTAAGTTTAAATATACCAAATTCTCTTCAACAACCAGATTAACTATTTTAACTAGTCACAGTTTGTTGTAAGCTAATATGCTAATTGAAGCTCAAAATGTCCACCCTGTCGGCCAGTTATTGGACAAAGCATTCATTTGTAGTTAATATTGCTGAAAACTAAAATGAATGGGGGTGGGGTATATCAATGTGATTGAGGATGTAATTATATTATTTATTATTATTATATTATTTTTTTCCAAAGTTGAATAAATGTTTTATTGTCATATTTTGTCATGCTTTGTGTGTTCTGCATGTGTCCACCCCGTCATGTGCTGGTCCACCCTGTCCTCTTGATATTTTACAATAATATTTTAAATAGTAATTGAATCATATCTATATAATCCAGTGTGTTTAATAGCTAGCTGTGGGGGCAATAACATGCAAACAAAAAACTGCATCCAAATATCACAGTTTTCTCCAAATAAGAAAAAATACATCTGCGAATTGTACGAGTTTCTTTAAAAACACATGGTTTACATAAAATCTTTTCTGAATGTCACCTCTGCAGGTATAAATGTGGTTGAGGTCAAAAAATGGAAGGAGAGCATGTAATCACACTGCTCTGACAGACTTAAGGGGATGAGATCAGTCCCAAGCCAAAGCTCGTGTCACAGAGGGACATTTCCCAAGACTGGACAAACAAACTATTTTAAAAAAGAAAATGACCTTTGGAGAGGTGGAAATTACGATAAAAAGCTCATAGGTGGTGGCACATACAGTATTTAGTTTGGAAAGTTGGGAAGGTCTTTAGGTTTCTAGAAAGACAACTGCATCTCTGTGACCTTCACCTACAGAGGGAAAAAATCTCCAGCTTCCTCACAGCTCACATCCTTGTGATGATTAATACTTTAAAGAATTTTGCCAAATGCATTTTAGTCACACATCACCATTATGAGCTTTAAAGTGAAGTAGATATCGGATTGAATTACTGAATGATGTGTGAAGTCCAGAAAGCTGAGTTAATCTGAATAAGGAAGATTATGCTTATTAATAATGCTTAAAGATAATGCTCATTAATAGTTAGTAAGGTAGATGTTCAGGTATGGGGTAGAATTAAGGGGTCTTATATCAGAATAAGGGATTAATATTAATATGCTTTATTAGTACTAATAATCAGTCAATATCCTATTAATATGCATACTATTAAGCAACTAGTGAGAATTGGTCCCTAAACTAAAGTGTCACCAAAATGTTTGTAGTTGATCTCAAAGATCTCAAAGGAGTGTAATACAATAATAAAGTATAAACAATACAAATATTTAAAGTACAGTTCAAATGTTTGGGGTCAGTGAGGTTTTAAAAAAAAAAAGAATTTAATAGTTTTATTGAGATGAATGCATTAGAAGGATTAAATTAAATTGATCAAAAGCGCAACATTAAAGACATTTATAATGTTACAAAAGATTTATACAGTATTTCAAATAAATGCTGTTCTTTATTATATTTATTATATTTATATTTATTTAATATTTCTAATCATCAAAGAATCCTAATGTTTGTGTATGTGTGCGTGTGTGTGTGCGCGTGTACACTACCAGTCAAGATTTTTTGAACGGTAAGATTTTTAATGTTTTTTAAATAATTCTCTTTTGCTCACCAAGCCTGCATTTATTTGATCCAAAATACAGCAAAATAACTCATAAATATTTTTACTATTTACTTATTTATAAATATTTACTATTTACTACTAACAGCTTTCTATTTGAATATATTTTAAAATGTAATTTATTCCTGTTTCAAATATGAATTTTTAAAATCATTACTCCAGTCACTTGATCCTTCGGAAACCACTCTAATATTCTGATTTGCTGCTCAAAAAGAATTTATTATTATTATTATTATTATGTTGAAAACAGCTGAGTGGAATTTTTTCAGGTTTCTTTGATGAATAGAAAGTTCATAAGAACAACATCTGAAATAGAAATCTTTTGTAACATTATAAATGTCTTTATCATCACTTTTGATCAATTTAATGCATCCTTGCTAAATAAAAGTATTAATTTCCATAATTAATAATCCCCCCCCCCGGAGTCAATGAACACAAGAGAACATTTTAAAAAATCTTTCCAACCACAAACTTTTGAACGGTGGTGTAAGTTATTACAAGTTTTACTAATTGGATGGCTGTTTCCTTGTGGAATAAAAACAGGGAAACAAATCTTTGTTAAACTTTTGTAAAGAGGTCCTTTCACATACATACAGTATGACTCCTGCTACAGTTCTAAGGGAGAGAATAATGCCTCAGCTACTTTTGAGCTGAAGGGCACAGTTATTACTAGACGTATGATGCATTGCTCATCTGTAGCCTTTAACCTAGAGAGGTATTTTGCAGTCCCTTGTGGAGCTGTAATTCTTGTCTTCCTGGTACCTCACAGTGCAGATGGCAAATGTCATTGATCATCACAGCAGGAAAATACAGGTCAGACTCATTCATTCCAGGAGAAAGAGCTCTATGAAGCTCTCGCTCATAATCACTCGCAAAGAAATATGATCGTTCTGCATAGCGGTGCGTGTTGTACATTTGGGTCAGGTTAAAAATTGTAACAATATTCCAAGGCACGCTTGTTAAACTGCATGCAATCGCTCTAACCTCGTGTACTTTAATACTTTAATGGTTCATCACCAGTGTCAACATCCATTAGGATCTCAAGGAGTTTTGCATTAACAAATGGAACCTTCATGAAGTAAACCTTGAAACCCACTCAAGTACAAACAAAAAGAGCAGAGAAAGCATTAGTGAATTCACATTGAAAAAGAAAAGTGAATCAGATGAGTAAACGTTTTCAGTGCTCTTGTATTGAGTTGATTCACAGGGTTTTGAGTCAAGACCAGTGGTGTAATGTAACGAAGTAATAATACTTCGTTACAGTCAGTACTTAAGTATTTCTCGGGAGTATCTGTACTTTACTTGAGTTTTTATATTTCAGCCAACTT
>NW_015670385.1:0-700 GCF_001515625.1 Sinocyclocheilus rhinocerous | reverse complement strand
CGGTGGGCTTTGACCCCATTGACTTACCCATATAGAGAAAGAGAACATTTTATATTGAGGGGATGATTCTTTTATGTAAGGAATAGTTTGTCCAATTTGTTGTTCTAAACCTGTATAAAACTGTATTTCTTTTCAAGCTTCTAAAGGAATCACTTATAGGGCTATTGACAAAATTATTGATGATATTGACCAAAAATTACATCTCTATGTATTCTGGATTTTTTTTCCGGTAACAGTAATTAAGCAATATTTTGAGCTGAGTGTGTTTGTGTGCTGGTACTTTGGCTGGTTTAGACCTGTGATGGATAAATAGATATGACACTAAAACCGCCAGTAGGTGGCAGGCAGTCCCTGTCTTAATGAGTGATTCATTGAATCATTCGTTCAAACGATTCATTCAAAAATAGATTGCAAACACCAAGTGTTGAGCTGAGATGCACACATTTGATCCGGCTTTGATTGGAACTTTTGTCTTTGGCAAAATAGAAAACAGACAGTATTGTGTCTAAAATGTAACTCATTCAATATTAACTTCTTGTTTGTTGAACTTGTTGTATAAAATTAATATCACATTTGCGATCACTCTCACGCTCTAATATTTAGGAAAATGGCTGTTGCTTCATCACGCAGTGAATGCTTTTGGACGCTCAAGACATGCTGTTTTTGTTTGTTTTTTGCAAAGTGAGTGACATACTCGATA
>NW_015670384.1:0-550 GCF_001515625.1 Sinocyclocheilus rhinocerous | reverse complement strand
AATTAAGGTAACACTTTACAATAAGTTTCAATTCTTAAGCCTCAAATCATGCACAATCTTTAAACAGTAATTATTAATCTAGGTTAATGTTTATTTATCAATATATTATTGTTCATAGTTAATTCATGTTCATTCATAATACATTTATTTATAGCCATTTATACAGCTTAAAATGTAAAAAAAAAAAGATTATATGTAGAAATTAACATTAACCACAGTAAATTACATAATGCACTTAATGGATAATGAATGAAGTTTACAAATGTAACCTTATTGTAAAGTGTTACCAAAATCTGCATAAAAATCAAATGCCAAGATAATATTTCAAGCTGCTGTGCTCTGATGAATAAAAGTCATTCTGACTGTGCCAAACACGTCCTTGTTATTCAGCAGAATCAGCTGATGGTTAAGCTAATGACCATATCTTCCACATTTTATTGAAGCGGAGTCCTGACAAAATTAGGTAATTATGCCTCTAAATGTCATCAAGAATTTCACCAATTTCCCCAGCTGATTTAAAGCAGCCCTCTGCAGTAATCTTGAAGTTTGC
>NW_015670383.1:0-573 GCF_001515625.1 Sinocyclocheilus rhinocerous | reverse complement strand
TAAAAGTTTCATATAGTTAACTAAAAACAGACCCATAAAAACATTGTCACTTAAAATAAAAACATTTTAACTTAAATTAAATGAATGAATGAATGAATGAATTAATGCTTATTTTATTTTAGCTAGTTGCCATTTCTCATATTCATTAGTTTAACTTGATGTACGAACAATAAATAAATAATAAATAAACTAAGCTAAATAACAATAATACAATTATTTAAATTATTACAATAATACAATTATTGACATTAAAAAACAAAATATTACTAAAAGCTAAAATTATCCAAATTTCAACTGAAATCTAAAAGGAAATGGAAAACTACACATATTAACAGTATTTCAAAGATAATAAAATAACATTGAATCAAAAGATGTAGATTCCTAAAATTGAATTAAGGCAGAGTGGAATTAAATTAGAATGAGGTTTTTAACAACAAATACATTTTTCAGTATAAATTACATTCTTATCCATTCGACATATTAACATTTGATGGTGGAAAATACCTACAGAAGAAAATAATCTATAAATAAATCCGGTGTGCTAAAATCATCTGTGTTTATTGATGAAGTCTG
>NW_015670382.1:0-510 GCF_001515625.1 Sinocyclocheilus rhinocerous | reverse complement strand
CATGTCCGACAATGCTTGTTGAGGAGATACATGTAAAAAAAAAAAGTTACATTTTGTTTGTCATGGTTGTAAAAAAAAAAAATGCACTCTGAAACATTAATTTCACAAATAATCATAATGAAATGGCATTTAATTAAAACTGTGTGTTTGTGTGTGTGCGCGCATTTTATTGAAATTGAAATATATATATATATATATGTAATTTCAGTCAGTTCACTTTCCAGAGTAACATTTCTCATTTTCATTTAGATTGACTTGATGTACTGAAACTAAAACAAATAAAAATGAATTAAAATGAGATAAATATTTAAAAACGGCAAAATCTAAATTGAGATGACAAATCACACAACAAAAATACTATAACTTTAACTAAAATTAACATTAAGCAGAAAATATAAAAATACAATCGAATTAAAAACATTAGCAAAAACTACAAAAGTATTCAAAAGTATGTGTGTGTGTATATGTGTATATATTAGTGCTGTCAAACGATTAATCGCGATTAATCGC
>NW_015670381.1:0-1206 GCF_001515625.1 Sinocyclocheilus rhinocerous | reverse complement strand
AGCTGCCCAAATACCAACCTAATATTGAAAGCTTCTGACACTAATTTTTGCGGTCTGTCAGTGTGAAGCTTACTGAGAGAAGGAGCATTGTGTAAACGATCACCAAAGACCACAATTGACATCTTGCGGTATAATTTGCAGTATGTGCCATTAAGTTTGTGAAGTACCAATCCATGTTGAAGTTGGAGACAATAGGGCCTGTAAGTTCCTCTGTGTGAATTGGAGCTCATTGGTCACCGTTCGTTGTTCCCACAAGTTTTCAAATGCTAATAAAAACGTGTTCAGGGGTTGAAATCAGTGGGGAAAAATGTTATTAAGCCGCTAGCTGAGTGATTTCATTTCTTTGACAGTTTTGTTGTGGAGATGAGCTTTTCCTGAAGCAGATCCTGCTCACATCTGCATGAGATGCGCTGCATGTGTGTTACACGCATCTTCTGCTTTCATTTGGTGTTGTATGTTATACAAATCTAATTATACAGGATGGTCCTAAGTGACTGTGGTCCTCCTGCCTTTCAAATTATAATGAATATTAATCGGTATTACTGTACATGTTGGAAATGGTATGCGTTGCATTATTTGCTCATTGAAATCCTGTGTCTTGTAGTGGGAATTTAAAGCGTGTCTCATTTACACATATTTATTTGGAGAGAATCAATTAATCCTTTACTTCTTTTGAAGGGAAGTTCCAGGTTTAGTAAAAATGGCATAATGTTGATTACCACAGAAAATAAATTCAGTTTATTGTTATTATTAATCTTTCTTTTTATTTTGTAAAGTCACATTATAGATTTACATATGTGCATTTAGCAGACACCTTTATCCAAAGCAACTTAAAAAAAAGAGGAACAAAAGCAAAAAATGCTGTTAATAGTTCATTTGAAATATTTATTGTATGAAAAGTGTATCTTTGCATGTAACACCATACAACGTTTACATTATTGTGTGCAACTTGGAAAAAAAAATGATAACACTTAAGCAACATTAGTTAACCACATTGGTTAACATTAACTAAGATTGCTGAAAGCTTTAAACGTATTCTTTATTGTTAGTTCATGTTAAATCAACATTTACTAATACATTATTCAAATCTAAATTTGTATCTGTTGATATCATTTAAAGGACCCGAGCTAACATGAACTAACAAAGAATAGTTGTATTTTCATTAACTAATGTTAACAAATATTAATAAATACTGTAACAAATGTA
>NW_015670380.1:0-703 GCF_001515625.1 Sinocyclocheilus rhinocerous | reverse complement strand
AAGAAGCTATAACAGATCCCTGTCTGTTTTTTGTAGGGCACATTTATAATATTAATACTCATAGATAATGTTTTCTGCACTGCAAAAAATTATTTTCTTATTGACTATTTTTGTCTTGTTCTCCATTACAAATATCTAAACATTCTTATTTTTTCTTGTGTTAAGCAAAAACTAACAACTTTTTTTCTTTTTTTTTCTTTCAGAAAACAAGTTGTTTTGCTTCTCAAGTAACTGCATCTTGATTTAAGAATGTTTAGATATTTGTAATGGAAAACAAAAAAAGACAAAAATACTAAGAAAAGCATTTTATGACGTGTGAGTTCAGATGAGATATTTAATTTGGTTTTAGATATTTATAATGCATTCCATTTTTATTAGCATTTTTTTAATGCAACTTATCTAAATATTAATTTCTAAGAATATGGAATAGATGTTTTGACAGCTTTTCTCCTATTATGGACAGAACAGGAACTCAATCTGTGGTTAACTAGAAACTTCCTGTCGATGTTCAGACTTTCAAAGCTATTGACCAGTGTTTTAGGTTTATGTTTTCTTGAAAAATAAGACATTCTGTAGTTATGAAAAAGGCTGTCTTAATTGTCTCAGATGTCTTCTATTAAAACTACATTTTCAATGAATTGGATCAAACAACATACTGTATAATTATACACTTTGACACAACAGAGTCACCAGTTCTTATTAT
>NW_015670379.1:0-1275 GCF_001515625.1 Sinocyclocheilus rhinocerous | reverse complement strand
GACCCAGCGGTTGGGTTATATTTAACCCAGCATTTTTTAGAGTGTGTTACTTAAATGTTTATGCTGTATAAACGCCATTTCCCAGTCAAGTCCGAACTAACTAATACAGGACTGTATGGAAAATGCAATTTCAAACAAACATAGTCTGACAAGTCTGTGATAATATTTAAATATATAAAAATGAAAAACTTAATAAATGTAAGTAATGGTAACTGTAAATACTCTGAAATGCAAGTAGGGAATATACCATGGTATTAAATAAACACTTTAAATACCTTCGCTTTATTTTTTACTTAAATACTGTATTAAATGAAAATAAAGTTTTTAAATTTAATGTAGAAATAAATGGTTCCTAATTCAAATTATGAAATCCCCTTTCATGAGAAGTGGCTGTATGTTAAAAGCAATACCTCAGTGAGAAAAAGTAAATAATGAAGTTAAGGGGCTGACCATTAGAGCGAGTGAAAGTGTTAGAGGAGAAAGAATTCTTCTCTTTGGATAAGGTCTCGTCATTAGAGCTTGCTTCTTCGCTGCAAATGTTATACCATTGACATTTCCAGCAAAATGAGTCTTTTATTCCTCTGTAATGACCTCCTAAAGGTTAATTATCCTGTTAAATCTCAAATCCTCCCCTTTACTGTCCTGAATCAACTATCTTTTTATAACAAAGCTTTGTCGACAGCTCTCTGCAAATCTTTGGATATTTTTCAGATATAATATATAAGTTACTGTCCAATCAGATGAGAAGCAAAATCAGTTGAGAAGCATATCGCTTCTAAACACTGTTGTACTAAAATGGTATTTTTCACTTTGTCTAGAGAAAAGATGCACTGGTATATTTTTGTTTGCTCATGTTATCGCATCGATGCAAAGATTTTATTGAACTGGATTTTCAGTGGCCATAAAAGCATTGTCTCGACCTTAACAGGATATGACATTTATACAAAAATGGTTTTGTAAGTGTGTGTGCACTAGATTTAATGTAACTTCGCTGAGTACATTCAGTATGTATAACCAGTCACGGATGCTATAAAGTGTTTATTGAAAACTTTTATCAATGGAGAGGGTTGGAGCTAACCATTAGTGTGACCAAAAGCAAACACAAGACATTTGCCGCATTTGCCGAAGCAACCGTGTCATTTTAGCCTGCATCTACAAGTCTTTGAGCTCTTTTATCATGTCTCGTGTTTCATAGGACTTGCAGCCGAGGGCTTCGCATCACGAGTGCAGTGCTGTACCAGGTGCGCTACCAAGCAAGTTTACTCCATCAGACAT
>NW_015670378.1:0-476 GCF_001515625.1 Sinocyclocheilus rhinocerous | reverse complement strand
CGTAAAATAACTGAAACAGATGCACCGTGCATGCGCACAAGAAATAAAATTAGCATTTAAAAAGTAAAAAATTAAAAAAAATATTAAAAATGTATGAAAATGTATGAAAATTTGTTTATAGTTGGTCTCCATTCATTCATTCATTCATTCATATTATTTTATTTTTCCAGTCTTCACTAGTTCATTGTAATCTATAGTGTAACAAATTAATCTTAAATAGGCAAGTCACATTTATTTATATAATACATTTTATTACACAATGGTAAAAAGGGTTTACATAAGATTTAAAAATAATCATAAAATAACCAAAACAATGCATAAGAAATAAAATTAACAATTAAAAAGTAAAATAAATAAATAATGTATTTTAAAATGTATTTAAAATGTTCTAAAAACAAGTAAGAATACAAGAGAATTCCATGTAGTCTCTTAGTTAATATTCTCATGAAACTGCATGCTTAATAATTATAAAATAA
>NW_015670377.1:0-622 GCF_001515625.1 Sinocyclocheilus rhinocerous | reverse complement strand
TTAAGATTATTTACACTCACTCGAACACTTACATGACTTAAGATTGTGAATGTGTAAAAAAAAAAAACACACAAAAAACAGAAAACTTTAATTTGAATTTTAAAATATTCTTTTATTGTTGGCACTTTATTTGTCATTGACCCACATGTATTTTTAAGGTGTTGTTCCTCATTTACAATGACCTGGTAGGAGTTCATCCTTCTCTCCCTCTCTTTCTGCAGTGCTGTTGCTCACCCCTCCAGATACAGAGGACACTGAATCAGAGATGGAGAAAGACGAGCCCAAAGCATCTCTGCATACAGAGTCATGTGACGTTCCTGGGATTAAGTGAGTTTATTATTTTTCCTGTGTACTAGACAATCATGCAACACTTAGATAACCTTTGACCTAGCATGAATAGAGAAAATGAGACTGGCTGCAGATGGCTGCAACTTTAGATACAAGAACCTAAATTAACACTCATCATGTGCCAAATTGAGGTAAAAATTGTCTAAATGAAAAATCAAATAATATAGTTTGGGCAAATAATTTTCTAATGGGCAAATAACTTTATTAGAAACAGCAATTACATGATACTCTGATTGCTGATAAAAAAGTGATATGGGAGATTTAGAAATACTGT
>NW_015670376.1:0-595 GCF_001515625.1 Sinocyclocheilus rhinocerous | reverse complement strand
ATGCTGAGCAAACAAGATACTTATTGCATCTGTTATATATATATACATATACAGAAAGAGAGCAAAGAACATTATCACGGACATCTAGTGCGACAGTCTTAACAGGCTAAAAAATAAATAAATGAACAAAACTGCAGCGTTTCAGCGATGACTCATCTGAACGCCGCTGATTGGCCACTGTGTTCTTAAACTCAATGAAATCATGTGTGATTGGTTATAATGCGCAACGCTGTAAAACACGTAAAAAGAAATATGCAACACGAGCAGATCTAAACTTGAAGAGCAATCGACAATTTTGTCATTTTCATTTTCACTTTATTTGCGACAGCTGTAATAGATTTAGTTTAATTGTGCAGGGGCATTTTTGTTCAGTTTGGTGGCATTTTTTGCCCCAAGTTAATTTCAGACCCATGGCCAGGGGAAGGTAAGTCTACACACACCGCCTATAGCACCATCCTAATATGTTAAACTTGCGGGTTTAATAATGCTAATATTTTCATTAACAGGGAAAAAAATCATTTTCAATTTGAGCAGTGGTGTATAACTAACTAATTCTTAACAGTTTAAGGGGCGGTTTCCCAAACAGAGATTAAGC
>NW_015670375.1:0-542 GCF_001515625.1 Sinocyclocheilus rhinocerous | reverse complement strand
TTTTGTTTTGTTTCTTCCATTTTCATAGGTTAATCATATAACGCAACTGTGTTTATTCAAAAGACTGAGTAAACTATTTAATTAATATGGATTTCATATGGATTATATTGTCTTTATGAACTTTTTGAAGCGTCAAAGTTTTGGTGGGATTGACATTTCCTTAAAAATATCTTCATTTGTTTTTCAAAGATCTTATGGGCTTGAAACATCTTGAGGGTGAGTAAATGATCATAATTTTAATTTTGGGGTTAACTATTTATTTAACATTCAATATTCAAACTAACACTTACACCAATGTTGTAACTCTCACAAAATCCAGATCACCCATCTAAACATTTGTGTTTGGATCATCCGAGTCTGACATTAATCCTAGTCCTAAACGATTTCTTCATCGTTTGCACACTACATAGTTTAGTGTTCAACAATTTGCACTCCTCGCACACACACCATTGTCCATGCAGAAGCCAGCACATACACAAAAATCACGCAAAAATGTCGTCAGTGGATTGTGCTGCGGATGAAAACTATAATCACACAAAATG
>NW_015670374.1:0-1567 GCF_001515625.1 Sinocyclocheilus rhinocerous | reverse complement strand
AATAAATTCTGAATGAACACTTAAAAGAAAGTGTGGTGTTTTTATGGAATTGCACATGAGCTCTACTTGTGCATTCAGACCTCCTCTTTGTTGTGTTTTTGGTTCTAACTGTGGACCATCCCGGGTGCTGTTATCTGTGCTGCTTTTTTGCCTGAGCATAAGTCTGGAGGGAAAACTCTGTTTTTCACCCTGCTTCCTTTACCACCAACACAGCAGCACTATGGGAGTGTGAGAGCCAGCATCAAAGATACAGCACCGGGTGCGGTCAGCCTGGAGATGGAGATGGGGAAATGGAGCATCTGAGAGATAGTGAGCTGTATCTGGGTCTCTGATAACTGCAGGCTACCTGATACACGCACACACTCACACATGCTTTGACAGAGGTGATATGCAGAAGGTCAGATGGGTAAAAAGCGAAGGACCCTTCCGGGTTAGATATAAAAAGGCTGTGGGTGTGGATTGTTTTGAAATAGCCGATTTGTTTCTCAGTAATTGCGTGACTAAGTATCTCAGAGGAGTGCCATGTAAACAGACACTCTCAAATGGTGAAAAATAGTGACCTGTATTCACAATTACAAAAGCAGCCCGATTAAATTATCTTTTTTTATATAACAGTAATGACTGATACAAATAAATTGTAGTAACTGTTAGCCTATATTTTGGTGAACTATCCATGTGTTCCATGGCAAATTGTATATTGTAAATTGTACTGAATAATAACAATATTTAAACAGTATGGTACTGTTTGAGCAAAGAAAAAAAATCTCCCTCACAGAAAAAAGTTTGTTGTTTCAGTTGGGCAAGTACAAGAAATTTGTTTGCTGAGAAGTTTATATCTGATTCCATCAGGAGATAGAGACTGGGTGGGTTCCAGCCTAAATATGATGCCTTGTATTTAACACATTGCTTCAGCACTTCAGCGGGCATCTGGCACAGCAGAAACATTTCTTGCATCTCCAGTGGGGGTGAATTAAGCTCAACCGAGCTGAATCAGCTGAAACCAACCTAAGATCAACATCACACACACATAACAAAACAATAAAAAAAGATCATTCCATTCAACGTCATTCCATAATCTGGGTCACTTACAGGTCTAAAACATTGTAGACAACCAAAAGAAGAGACTTCATTTCACTTAAAGGCATGGTTTACTCAAAAATAAAATTATAAAATGAAATTCAATGGGGTCCAATGGAACCCCACTGATTTACTTTGTATGCAAAAAGGAAACACAGACATATTTCAAAATATCTTTTTTTGTTACTGAAGAAAGATCATATAGACAGTCATACAGGTTTGGAAGGACTACAGAAAAAAAAGGATTTTTAACAAGAACAAGCAAGCAGTGATCTGTGATCGGGTGATTGTATCACAAAGGAATAGCATACTTCTACAGAGGGAAAACATGTGGGGAATGCGCACCTACATTCTCACAGATCTGTCATCTCTTATCTAATTTGTCATCCTTAATTAAAAGGACTGTCCTTCTCCCATCATAAATCAAAACACCACTGAAATTTCCACACACACACACACACATGAACAGAGAGACCTAACCAGACAAACC
>NW_015670373.1:0-522 GCF_001515625.1 Sinocyclocheilus rhinocerous | reverse complement strand
GCTGATCTCAATCATTACAATAATTACAAAATGTTATCATCATATTAATATATAAGAGTGCTGAATTTAGGTATTAAGTCAGTGTTAGGCTGAATGGCTAAAACATGACAAGTCTTCAGGAGAGTACTTTATATAGAATAAATTTTAAGTGTAAAAAAGTGGTATTTTATGATCATATTTGTGTTGCGTACTATTGTATGCACTGATTGCATGGTAAAAAGATTAAATGTGTGGTAAAGGTTTCTGATGGTTGCATTTATCGAGGCCCAAAAATTTGGTAATTGGCTGTTAGTATGCTATGTTGTAATGAATGGAAGATATTATCAGTGTGTTATAATAGTTAGATAATTTATTGAGTATGCTATTATGTCAAGGGTATGTGCTTATCCTTTCTGATTTGTAATTCAGTAATTTAGTTGTTTCAGTAAAAAGGTTGCTTGTCCGGATAAAATAGGATTTTTTTTGTGGTGTAAATTTAATTTATTCTGAAGCAATATTCTCATCAGTGTTTTGTCACTTTTG
>NW_015670372.1:0-917 GCF_001515625.1 Sinocyclocheilus rhinocerous | reverse complement strand
ATACATTTACTTGAGATGCAAAATGAAGATATGAAGTCTTGTTTTTTGAGAAATGTAGAAGTCTCTTCTGCTCATCAAGGCTGCATTTATTTGACAAAAATACAGAAAAAAAAGTAATATTGTGAAATGTTATTGCAATTTAAAATGAGTTTTCTATTTTAATATACTTTAAAACATAATTTATTCCTGACGCAAAGCTGTATTTTCAGCATCATTACTCCAGTCTTCAGTGTCACATGATCCTTCAGAAATCATTCTAATATGCTGATTTATTATCAATGTTGAAAACAGTTGTGCTGCTTACATTTTTTGGGAAACTGAAATGAATACTGTTTTTCAGCACGGATGTGTTAAGTTGATAAAAAGTGATAGTAAACTAAAGACTAAAACTTATATTATTAGAAAATAATTTATTCCTATTATTAATATATATTTTTTAATTAAGCTATTTATAAGCTATTAAGCTTAAATGTTTTTTTAATTAAAAAAAATTATAATTAAAAAGTAATGGAGATCGGTAAGAAGTTGTGTTTTCAAACTCTGAAGTATTATTAATTCAACTCATTGCCTGCTCTCTAAACATTTATATTTAGAGAACACTGACATATTGTGTTTCCTTCAATTGATTCCTTCTTTACTTGGTCTTAAAAGGGTCTTTAAAAAGTTGTAATTTACTTTCATAAAACCTTCAGAAACCTTGTTTAAGTGCTCTTGCTTTCTGGAATCATAAATGTGTTTGAAAATCAGGACAAAGTGTGTTGCACATAATTGTCACGAAAAAAATGTCACAATGCTAAACAGTCTAATGCTTTACTTGTTACACAGGAATCACTTTTTGTTTTTCTTTTAGTCTAAATGAAAGGCAAACATCACACTCATCAACATCTCTCTCTACAGAGCAGCTCCTGGAGTTCATG
>NW_015670371.1:0-596 GCF_001515625.1 Sinocyclocheilus rhinocerous | reverse complement strand
ATTGTTTCAATATGGACCTTGCTTTGTGAACATGCCCTGTTCTACTAAAATGTTAGCTGAAATTTCGGCTGAATTAGTCACATGCTTTAAATAAAAATTGTCCCCGTACTTCAGCCATATAGTCTATAATGCTGCATTCCATGTGTGTATGTAGAAACTTATTCTTTTTTTATATTACTGATTGCTTGTGAACAGTAATTGATGGTATAGTAGTAATTAATTTTACTATAAGAATTACTTTGATTGACAATAACTTTAATAGTGCAGTTTAGAACAGTGGTTCACAACCTTTTTGTCTCCAAGATGCTCCGTTTGTCCAAGACAAAATTTGAAGGCCCTATTTAATCTGATATATACCTCTAGTACTCCTGTTGTAATAAAAATAAAGTCAAAAATATAATGTCTACTGTTTAATCTTGTACAGCCATTTTTTAAGCATTTAACAAGAATTTGTTAATTGGAGCCTCCTGGAAGTTTGCTAATGACCCCTAGTGGGCCCCTCTACCTTGGTTAAGAAACATTGATTTATAAAGTGAAAAGGAATAAAAAATTAAAAAAAAGATTTCATAATACTATTTTTTTAATTTGTATAAGGT
>NW_015670370.1:0-1003 GCF_001515625.1 Sinocyclocheilus rhinocerous | reverse complement strand
TACCATTTGCGACTTTATTACTCGCCTACCATTACCATCTGCATCATTTGCTGTTAATAAACTACCCTTTGTATCTTCTAATCCTCTGTTTGAGTCTCCTTCCGTAACAGAAGACCGGACCTAACAAAGGATTCAGATGAGTGCACCCGACCCGTCCCAGGACATCGTGCATCCCCTCAAACGGATACTTACCCCTGCCATAGTCACCCCACCTGTCACGCCCCTCACCAACGCCGCTTCTTCTACTTCGACTATACTTACCAGACCCATGGCCAAACCAGCGCCCTTCTCTGGCTCGGCGGAGGAGTGCAACGGATTTCTGCTGCAGTGTTCGCTCGCACTGGAGATGCAGCCACATCTTTACTCAACAGATAATGCCAAGATAGTGTTCATCATATCCCTGCTGACGGGACGAGCACTCCAATGGACAGAGACCATCTGGTCCCAAGCTGGTACTTTAACTCAATCTCTTGATAATTTTATTGCACATTTCCGAGTACGAGTACGAGTAGGCGATACCTCTGTCTGTGACCAGCTGTGTCATCTCCATCAAGGTTCTCTGTCCATAAATGATTACGCTCTCAAGTTCCGAACACTCGCAGCAGCCAGCGGCTGGAATGAGCGTGCACTTCTAATCACCTACTGGCAGGGACTAGAGCCGAGACTGCGACTTCAGTTCGCAGCCTTTGATGATTCCTATGGCTTGGAACGATTTATACAGCTGTCCATCCGATGTGCTACTCGTATGCAGTCTTGCATTGCAGAACATCAACTCTCACCATACACTCCACTCCTTCGCCGGCCAGACAGCATCAACCCTCCAGAACCAGGTCACGTACCCATGCTAGTGGACGGCACTCGACTCCCCTCATGGGAGCGGCAGATACGGCTGAACCAGAGCTTATGTTTGTACTGTGGAGCTGGGGGGCATGTAATCGCGGCTTGCCCAATTCGTCCACCACGACCTATGGTGAGTGTCATTAAGCCATCAATAGTTAATATG
>NW_015670369.1:0-601 GCF_001515625.1 Sinocyclocheilus rhinocerous | reverse complement strand
TGTGATGCCCTTTTCTGCCCATGTGTGTAAGTTAAGTGGCTTTTTGTTAACTGTAAAATCTGGATTATTTCTAATGAGTTTGTATTTAGATGGTGGGAGTATTTGTGATTTGATGACATTTCCACCAGGCTGTCAGAGCTGCTGCTATTGTCGACGTTTTAAAACAGGAATGTTTTTTGATTGTTTGACTGAAAAGGTCTGAAACATGAATATCTTCACAAATTGTTTGTTTAACATCTAACCTTATATTTTCTGATGGGTAAGGATGAATCGATTTGTATATATTTTGAAGCTGATTGGCCAGAAAGTACTGGTAGAAATGTGGTGCTTCCAGTCCTCCTTGTGTTTTTGGTTTCTGGAGGGTAGTCAGTTTAATTCTTGGAGTCTTATTTTTCCAGTAAAATTTGGTAATGATTGAGTCTAAAGTTTTAAACCAGATAAGGGTGGGTTGCGTTGGAATCATTGAGAATAAATTGTTTAGTTTAAGGTGTACAGTCATTTTAATTACTGATATTCTGCCCATAATGCATAGTGGATGATTGAAGATCATCCATCGTTTATTGTTTTGAGTAAATAGTGAAATTAAGACCAAACAACTCTG
>NW_015670368.1:0-723 GCF_001515625.1 Sinocyclocheilus rhinocerous | reverse complement strand
TGTGATGATTTTGGCTCACATTTAACAAAAACCCAACAATTCACTTTTTTGCTGGTGTAATTGTATGTTTCTAAAGCACATTTTGTTATAGCAAGAATTGCAAGAGAGAATCTGATCAAATGAAGTTGGTTACTTGACGTTAAGGATTCAATCGTCATATAGTCGCCTGATTCACTGATCTCATCCTGAGTCTAATCTGTGAGTATGTTATTTAGATTTATTCATTTAACGTTATTTTAGCCCTAGAATATTACTGCATAAAATCCTGTCCTGCTTTGATATTTTGAACATTTTAAGTCATTATGCAGAAATGATTTGGACCGGTTCATATAGACTCACAGACTTCAAGAATCTGCGTATGAACCTCAACAATGGTGACAATCGAGAAAATATTCAGATAAACATCAACTCTGAATATCACAAAACAAGCTACTAAAGTCACAGAAAAGCTTTTTGCTGATTGTCACCATTGTTGAGATTCATCTGCTGATTCTTGATGTTTGTGTGAGTCAACAAGTCACAGCTCAAAACACTTTCTGTATAATCAATAAAAATCAGAATATCTGACTGTCACGACATCACAAGACTACTGTAAATAATGCTAAACTATCAGCTAACACACTCAGAGATAAAACTCCTGATGAAATCAGTGAATCAGGCCACTATATGATGAGGCACCACAATCATCAAGTAGCCAACTTCATCGGGTCAGATTTTCTCTTG
>NW_015670367.1:607335-607528 GCF_001515625.1 Sinocyclocheilus rhinocerous | reverse complement strand
AAATTGATAAGCAATATAGAGGACGTCATTTTTTACAATACAACCAAAAGCACATTCTGAGCTTGAGGGGTGGGAAGTTCAGACGCACGCTAGAGGCGGTTTAGTGAATCACAACACACTGAGCCAGCTGACCAATCTCAGCCCATCGCGTATTTCTGAGGGAGGGGCTTCATAAAAACAGGAAATAATCGAG
>NW_015670367.1:593171-606054 GCF_001515625.1 Sinocyclocheilus rhinocerous | reverse complement strand
GAATAAAGGTAAATTATGTGAAAAATAATGCGTTTTTAAAAAACGAAGCATGAACACA
The DNA here is from genome assembly GCF_001515625.1 of Sinocyclocheilus rhinocerous. Classification (NCBI taxonomy): domain Eukaryota; kingdom Metazoa; phylum Chordata; class Actinopteri; order Cypriniformes; family Cyprinidae; genus Sinocyclocheilus; species Sinocyclocheilus rhinocerous. Next base: position 605,996 of record NW_015670367.1, on the reverse strand, counting down.
TGTTAGACTGCACCCCATAAACACAATCAAGCCTAGAAAAAACCCAGTCAACCACCCCTTTAAGCGACATACACGAATGTCGCTTAAAGAGAATATTAATGAAGACGCAGAGAATATTAATGAAGAGGATCACGCAGAACCTGTGCAAGCACTGCTCTTAATGGTAATGGTGGTAATATTATAATGAGATCCCTTTGCCACGTCACCAAGGGAGCGAAATCAGACGCGCTCGTTTTTGCAGATGCTTTCAGAAAAAGGCTTACCAAAACAAAGTTAGGGTTAATCTTTTTCACGTTTCCTTGGTTGGTAGATGCACCGGGGACCTGATTATAGCACTTAAAACCTGGAAAAGTCAGATTTTCATGATAACCTTTAAGCATGTTTAGCTTAGTTAATGGAAGGCTACGTGCTGCCATCAGAACAAGTGTAATTACTGCATTCACGCGATCCTCGGATGCTCTCATTTCCCAAGTTGTTCTTTTAAGTCGGAATGTGAAAACATGGACACTCTCGTTACTACAAAGATTTGTTGGATTTGTATTATTAGAGCTTTCCGACTTGAGTTCACATGCATTTTCACAGTCAGGAAATTATTTTTCACATGCGGTGCCGGTGATGATGCTTCTTACGTCCGTTTCGGAGAACCAGAGGACAAATATTTAAATCGATTGCTCAGGCATGGCACCGAAATGAGGCATCGAAATCTGTGTTCTGATTCGGTTCTAGTACATACTGGTTACATAGGTACCGGTGCCATATTGGTACCGGGTTTCAGTAACCAACCCTAGCTGGAAGTGGCTGTGTTTACTGGGTTGATGAATGGATGAAGAAAGAAATGGATGGCTGCATCATTGTATTGGCAATGATGACAGGAATGCGACATTGGCCCCCTAGAGTGCTGACGGTCTAAATCCCCCTTACTCTCCTCTCTGTATTTTGCAATGAGTGAGACCACTATTGTACCTATGCACAGGGTGCTGTGTTCCTCTAAGCCAAGTCATCATTACTACTGCCGGTGCTTTTGTTTTCACTAACACCCCTACATTCCTGCCCACCGCCACACTAGGGCACAGAGAGCAGAGATGGGCGTGATGATAATATGATCTGTATCAGCATTTAGGGTTAGTGTGACTGTGAAGCTTCAGGTCAGCTGGACGCTCAGCCAACACTCTGCAAACCAGAATCAGGTCCAGAATCTCAGCTATCCCTCCACTGAGTTGTTTTAATTTGTATAGCTTGAAATTCATGCCACTGGAAAGGTTTCATGATACGTTTATTATTATTATATTGATATGATGTTGGATATCTTCTGTCAGAGCAGGGTAAAGGGGTGGCTTTTATCCAATGTAAAATCAGCTGGACAGCTGCCCAAATGTCTTTTAGTAGCTCAATTTGCTTGGAGGAAATGTCTTCACCTGCCACAAAACCTGATGTCTGGGTCAGAGATATTCTAGTCAAGATAGTTTATCTGGCAAGTATTTTAACTTTCATATCATAACAAAAATAAACACCGGTATTTGGTATGAACCGGTATACCGCCCAGCACTAATTTAAACTCCATTAAGCAGTTTTGCAGAGCTAAATTCTGGCATGTTCAAGTTCAATATAAGTACAGTAAATATGATGCTGTGGTGTCCCTATGCAGTTTAACTGTGTCGATCTGACAGATTGAAATGGCAATTAGAAATGTACATGTTCACTGATAGTAACAAGGTGGGAAATGAACAGCTTAAATTGATGTTGCTTGGCAGAAATGACACATTTGTATATCTAACACATTTATTTTATCTTGAAGAGCAAGCACTAGGCTATAGCGAGTGCTTCATATATAACGTGAGGGTTTTCACTCTCAAGAGTATGAATTTTTGCTCTACTATTTACACCATATTTACAACAAAATTTAAGTAAATTTTATTTGTATAGCTCTTTTCACAATACATTAAAGCAACTTTACAGAAATCCCTGATATTATTGGTTATAATACCTTAATGCCTATTTGTCCAGGTTTAGCAGATTAGAGCTGGTCGATAGTATAGTTTACAATTCGGTCGGTGCCTAAAAAGTATCGAACTCGATACCCAGCCCTAAATATTGAGGTGTTTTGCAACTTCAGTGTACCGTTAGTGGATTGTGATTTATTGTGATTTATTGCAACTTAAGCAACGTCTGCCGCTGCCTTACCTTTGAGAGACAACTGACGCGTGATCACTGAAGCAGCTCCAGTTAGCAAGCGCTTTTGGAGTGAGAGTGAATTCCGCATGGATTGGTCGGACTCATGACTCCCAAGAAATCAGATGAGCGGTGGGCGGAGACTGCTTTAGGACACAGAGTGGTGAGTTCTGACAGGCTGCATCAGAGCCAAATAGCGCGTTTCCAAATTAAGTTATTTTATCGGCGAATCGGTTTTGAAAATGACCGATACCGATAATCATAAAAATGCTTAACATCGGCGCCGATAATCGGTCGACCCCTATTACATATGACAACAGTGTAAACAATTAAGCAGTTAAAATTTGCTATATAGTATTATTGTGCTTTGTGTGTGTGTATGCGAAGAAAGTAGGATATTTATACTGTTGGAAATGGATCTCATAGCGGTTTGCACAAATGTTTGTGTCTCTGGAGGTTCTTGTGAGTGCAGTAGTGTGTGTAAGCACTCCAGGATCACTTTAACTTGACATTTGCATGATTCCAAATATGTGGTGGCACATGTCATCATTAAGGCCGCATGTCCACCAAAGTGTTTTTAGCCAGCTGAAAACGCCAGGCGCTCTGCTAAAAATGCCCAGCTGTGAGTGCTTGAGAGCGCTTCTACAGCGCAGTGTTTTTTTTTTTTTCAGTTGAGACGCTTTGGTTGCTATGATACTGAATATCGGCAGAAGTAATGTGGCAGAAGCATTGTAAATGACATATTGCCAGCATTATTTTTTAGAGGTCGACGATGTATTGGCTTTACCAATTAATCGGCACGATAGTTGATTGTGTTGCTGGAGCGGCTGAGAAGCTCCGCTGTAATTATACAGTACGAGAGTGGCCTCTAGAGGTGGAAATCACTGACACCATGTGTTGTTTGTTTTGACACGTGACACTGCACAGAGTGGCACACTTCAGATGCGCATTTAAAACAGACAACGAAACGGTGCGTATACAGTATACTATAGAGCAGTGGTTCTCAACCTTTTTTTCCACTGGGGCGCACTAAAGTGCAAGTCCAAGTGCAAGTCTCACGGGCAGCTCGCTAGGCTTGCCGCGATAGACTGTGCTGACGGTGATACCGGTGTTAAGCCGCAACACCGGTTATGTCACTTGCCCACCGCGTCACCGACCCCCACCGTCGTTTTGATTTTTTATAGAAATAAAAATCATTTCAGTAAAAACAGACACTACAATTAAAAACTGAACGCGGCTGCTCAATGCAGTCAAGGTGTATGCCGTGCCTTCAAGCTTTCTTACTCGTTTTGCTAATAAACGTTCTACTTTTCTTATTTATTTGGTTATATATTATACGTTTACTTAGCCTATTTCCAGTTTTGTATACCTATTTAAACTTTATGTAAGTTATTTGTTATTTTATATTAGGCATAGCCTGCCCTATAGCATGGTGTATTTGTATTTGTTTTGTTAATAAAAGTTCTATGTTTTATATATAGGCTAAAGTGAGTTTGACATTGTATTTTGTTGTAGCGCGGCTTCGTTATGTTTTCAGTTTCATTTGCCGTTTGAGGTTTCCCATAAAAACGGAGACTGACTGGATGCGCCATTAATAAAATTGCCTATGCATTAATTTTAAATATAATTATACTCCACACTGGAGAGCTGCTTTATAACAGAAAATAAAGTTGTAATTCTAACTGAAAGCGACACTGACTCTGGTTTTTCATGTTTAATACTGTAAAGATGCTTGATTTAAGGCTATCTATTGCATAAAGTACTATATAAATAAACGAGACGTGACTGGACTTTATTGGAGTGCCGAACTGCAGAGCTGCTTTCTCACCGCTGTCAGTTTTTGTTGTGTTTATTTCATTACTGAGAGGAAAGCGCGCAGCATATATTTACATATTCATCCAAACGCCACTCAGCAGCTTCAGGTTCGGCTGAGTTTGCGCTGAAGCGCTGTGTCTTCTCTTGAATTGCATCCGGGAGAGCTGAATTACAGTCTTGCGCTACAGCGCCACACTAGTCAAACCGCATTACTGCAGGCTCTTACATTAGGTCACATGAGATCAAACGACTACTCGACAACAAAAATATTTGTCAAATTTTTTATTGTCGACTAATCGTTTCAGCCCTAGTAATTATTATTAAAAGATATTACTACTACTAATTCTACTACTATACTCAGTGGCGGTTCTAGACCACAGTAACTGGGGGGCCAGGCAGGGGCCACTTGTGCTTTTAGGGGGCACACTTAAAAATTCATCCTAACCTACTTTCAGTACAGTAATTTTTCACCATGTCATGTATCACTGCAATCTCTAGAAGTAAGTTATAACAATTTAAACTCAAATGAATGTTTCATTATGTTTCATTTATCTGACAAATAATAATTATAATTTTTTTGTAGTGTCAGGGGTGTCATGCACTCATTAATTTTGATGGGGCTCATCATGCTTGTCATGTGACACACAGCAGCCACGATAGCACTGTATAACTGATATAGGCTTATGTTTATTTATTTTTTCCTTTTTATTCGAAATCCCAAACGTGTTAACTATATCATGAACTCAGTTGTCAAATATGTGTAAGTAAATGCATTTTGCACCTTAATAGATAGTTAGTTGATCTATAATGGGCGATGGGCAAAGTAGCCTAATATTGTAATCTAGTATGCATAAAAACCTGTCTTTTTACTCAGAGGAGATTAGCATGGCCCCTGCAAAAGGATGACATGCAAATCCGTGATGCGCTCCATCTATGGGGCAGTCGTGGCCTAATAGTTAAGAGAGTTGGACTTGTAACCCGAAGGTTGCGGGTTCGAGTCTCAGATCCAGCATGAATTGACGGTGGGGGGAGTGAATAACTTCTTTTCACCTCTTTCACTTAAGTACCAGATATGGGTGTCATGCCATTAAATATTTTTAATACGACTGACTTTGTATTTAATGTGAATTTAATAAAAACATTGTAAGTTACTAATTATAACACTTTCATTGTACAGAAAGAGAGCAAAGAACATTTACATTATCAAAGAACATTATCACTGACTTCAGTCTAGCCAGAGTTCAAGCACTCTCAAAAACTCCCATTAAAATCACTGAAGCTGTTTACACTGTAAAATGAATATCTTACTTACATTCGTACACCCATCTGTACTTTATTGTTTCTGACAAGAGAGCAGAATTTAGTCGGCCAGCGCGCGCACTGAACAAAACACCGGCATTTCAGCGATGACTAGGGCTGTAACAAACAATTATTTTGAAAATCGATTAATCTACTGATTATTACACCGATTAATCGACTAATCGTCGATTATTTCGCCAATTGATCCATAGGATTTGTTCTATAATTCTACTTTTACAATTAGTTAAAATACTGAGTTACACATATTCTAACTAATAAATAAAACAAGGTAATCACTTCAGCTTTGAAGTGAATGTCAAACAATTATATTACTATTGTACAATTACAATTATTTTTTTACAATTCAAATAAATATATTTGGCACACAAAATGAGATGACAGACTTTCTTTCTCATTCACCATTTAATTAACTGTATGAAGAAGTAATTGACCGACTGAATGATGCATCATTTTACCAACTAACTTTCTATCCAACATCTCCTTTTGTCATTTAGCCTATGTCAAGTCATATATGGAACAAAATAAAGTGCCAAGACTTTTTATTTTTGATAAATTATTTTATTCACATTAGCACTCTTATATACCTTATAGTAAATACCTTATAGTTAGGGATGTAACGATTACCGGTTTGACGATAAATCATGATAAACTTCCCCACGGTTAGTATTACCGTTTCATCTTTTAATTATCATTAAAACCGTATTAGATTACCGCGATTAGAACAACTCGCGATAAATAAATACTTTCCAGCATAAAGCACAGTTTTCAGTAACAGTCTCACGTGCGCACAGCACGCAGAGTAGTTTCGTTTTGAGTGAAAACAAGGTAGAAAAGCTGGGAGGTTTTAAAAGAGTGCTAAGGGAATTATACAAATGAATATATGAATGAATTAATTATATGAATGTACCTCTGATGGTTCTGACTGTCTTCAGAAAAGATTAGATGTCATTTTGTTTTCATCTTCGCTCCATGTAATACCTAAAAGGAAGTGTTCTTAATCGCAATACTGCTTTGTCCAAAGGTTACGGGAAACAGCTCTAATTCAGCTTTTCCATAAGCGCCACCTGCTGTTGCTGTAAATTTTGACTGGTTGATGAAAAACAAGCTTATGTGGATTCTACACATTTAAACAATTCAGTAAGTAAATAAGTTATCTAGAATTATTTATGGAGCAGATAAAATACATATAATCATTTATTAATCAATTATCATTTTGACTTATATCTTCTCTTTATTTAAAGGCTGAAATGTGAGGTTTACCTTTTTATGAAACTTTTTCAAAGCTTTATTTGAACATTTACATTAGATATTTCAACATGCTATTAAACTGTTGTCAGTCAAGTTGTCATTTAAAATCCGAACATCATTGGTAATGTTATTGTTTTTAGTGATTATGCAAACAAAAAGTCATTTTATTTGTTGTTTGTTGATTTTTAAATATAAAACTTGGTGAAGTGATTTATGTGTCTGTACTTTTTGAACATCTCCAGCACATTTTAACAATACCGTGATAATACTGATAACCGTGGTAATTTTGGTCACTATAATCGTGATAAGAAATTTTCATACCGTTACATCCCTACTTATAGTGTGAGCTAGATTCAAGCTTTTATCTATGCAAACCAAACCATCATTTTAATGTAATGATTTTTTATTTATTTGTATTTATTTATTTATTTTTACACTCACTAATAAAAAAATTCTATCATTAGCTGTAATTTTAGCTGAAAGCGAGACTGACACTGTTTAATACTGTAAAGCTGCATGTTTGAAATCAATAAAGCGCTATATAAATAAACGTGACGTGACTGGAATGCCGATTGCAGAGCAAACTTATCCACATTGCTATGATCAGATACTTTCTTAACTGCTGTTTTCTCACCACTGTCATTTTTTTTTTGTGGGTTTATTTCGTTATTGAGAGGAAAGCATGCAGCACATATTTACATATTCATTTAAACTTTGGCTGCGGAGTCTGTGTCTTCTTCTCTTGAATTTCATCCGGGAGAGCTGAATTACAGTCTTCCGCTACAGCGCCACACTGGTCAAACGGCGGGCTCTTGCATTAGGTCATTTGAGATCAAACGACTACTCGACAACAAAAATATTTGTCGACAAATTTATATTGACTATGACTAATCATTTCAGCCATAGCGATGACTCATCTGAATGCCTCTGATTGGTCATTGCATTCATAAGCTCAACGGAATCATATGTGATTGGTTTTAATGATGTTTTACTTTTTCCATTACTGCCACCCACAGGACAAACTGCACATTGCACCCAAAATTGTTTGGTGTGATACGATTCCAAATTTAGGGGGGCCAGAGGGGGGAACGCAGCATCAGAAAGCTACTAGTGCTGTGTTCGATACATCAATACGACGATGTATCGTCACAGAGATTTGATGATACGAGTATCGATACAGCTGGTCCTGTATCGATACTGTGGCACGTGTGCAGCAGTGGACCGCACTTAATTTGAATACAAGAACAACGTTTAAAATTGAGTAGAAAAGTGCGAGGATGAATATGAATAGAGCATAATATATAGGCTATAACAAGGTTTAATCTGGCCGCAGAGGAACACAACTGGGTTGCCTGATATAATCGAACGTGTCCTCACCTGCACTCAAAGGTAGACACACATCCGCCATTAAAGCAAGTAACAGTGAGTAAAACAATGGTAATGTGTGTGAATAGAGTATTAGTAATGTAAGCGAGATTAGCGGCAACCACGCTGGCGATGCTAGTGGGCTATATGCTAATAGCGGACTCTGGAAGTCAAAAATAGAACTAGTGATAACAAGGCGCTCTGATTGTTTTTGTTGTAGAATACGATAGGGGATATATTCACACGTTATAGAAATGAAAATGATGGTGTATAAAATTGATTTTAAGATTAAAAATAGACGATAAAGAATTAACTTGACGGAGCTCAAACTCAAAACACACGGCAGCAACAAAAAAAATGTATGTCCTAATGTCTAATGCCATTCACACTGTTTTAGACCTTTTCTTTTCTTTTAAACCTTCACTCACCCTTCTTTGCTTTTGCCCTTTTTAAAAACAACCACATAATCTTATACGTGAATGTACTTTTCAAAATCAGTTATAAAACAGTTGCTCCTGGCAACAGGGATAGGTAGTATGTTTGCTTAACATAGCGTCAAACATGATAATTTATGAGACTAATATCATGTTTTGCTCCAAAATCACTATATAACATCAGTCGTGTTTGAAATAATTAGCTTCTGTGGTTCCATGTTGCTTCTTATCACAGTGAGACAGAAAATATTTTTTTATAAAATTATATACTGTGTTACAAGCTATGTCAATTAACATTGCATTGCAATTGGGTGTTTATTGTCTTCCACGTTTCATCAGTCAAAGCGTCTCTATCTGCATGTTATTCAGCTGTAGTGATATCTGATGCATTTGTCCATATAAGGGATTTCCTGGGTCTCACTTGTGAAACAGACATTACAGTACATGGGTGTTAGGATTAGGGTTAACCCTGCTCCATAATGCTCACATCATCTAATTTTGGGTAAAAATAGAAAAATAATACTAAAGTACTTTGTAACGCAGTAACTTGAGTAGTTTTTCAGCAAACTAGCCTTTAACTTTTTCACTCTTACTTGAGCCATATTATTTTTCAGTACTTTTACTTGTACTCAAGTAAATTATTCCTTAAGTAGCAATACTTTTACTTAAGTACAATTTCTTAGTACTCTTTACACCACTGGTAGTAGTGGCGGAACATACTATTTAACAGAGGCTGAATAACAGTCCATGTCAACTGTCAAGACTCTCACAGTTGAATTCATTATCTAATTTAAGTTGCTCCGAAAAGGACCACTAATGTTTGGTGGGGGCTGAAATGTTGCTGATATTGTGTGAGGTTTAGCACAGTGCTCTGATCTGATCTTGGCACAGACATCAGCAGGATGAAAGCATCTCATCTGCTCTTGATTTACCTGCTCAGGCAGCGGGAGGAATTTGTCTGTGTAACATAACACTAAGCCAAACACCAAAAAACAACTACATATGTGTATGTACAGTACACACATACATGTACATATATATATAAATACATTCAATATATATGAAGTAGTAGGAAAGAGGAGAAATAAAAAGCGATACTTATCCTTTGCCGGTGTCCCTGCCCGGTAATACCCTCATCCTAACAGGGTCCGTGTGTATGCACGAGGCAGACTAATCTTATTATGGCACATCTGAGTGTTGTGGCGGGAGAAGCAAGCGACAGACACAGTGGTGTGGCATCAGGCCTTGGAGAGGCTTATATTTAACAGAAAATAAACATAAAAAGTCCAAAACGGGGAATAAAGTGTCCAAAGGGGGAAGGAGTGTCCAAAATAAACAGGGGATCTGGTGTCCTCATTGTGCTGGGGAATCGTGAAAGAAGGGCAGTGTTCGGAAAGGAGGGGTCCAGGTAAGGGGTCGAGTCCGGCGGTCGCACGTGCTCCTCTCTGTGGTCCGGGGCGCGAGGGGCAGTGGCTTCTTCACAGCAGCTCATCTTCCCTGGGCCATGGTGCTTCAGTGCTCCATTCACCTCACTTGTGCCTCATCACACGCCGCAGCCCTGACTGTTTCTGCGCCCCTCCTCTCTCACACACTCACTCCTGTCGGGAACCTGGTGAAGGGTGGCTTTTAAGGGACGGGGTGATGATGATAATTAGGGGGGAGGCAGCTGATCCGTCACAGTGTGCATAAATGTGATGTGTTTTGTGTTATGCTGGCTCTCATCTTACTAAGTCTGTGACTACATGTTCAAAATGGAGAAAGATGTAGGAGAGTTTTCTTATCCCTGTTGTAGAGACGTCTTATTATTGTGGCAGATGGAATAATTGAATAGACATAACTAGGGATGTAACGATTCACTCAATTCACGATTCGATTCCTGAGAATTTATTAGCCATTGGCTAATATTAGACATCATTTAGTCGCCAGAGTGAAGATTTAGTCACATATGCGAGTGATTTACTCGCAATGTAGAGGGTTGTAAAATGATATGGATAAAGATATGATCTTATTTCGTATCAGTGTAGTATAAGGTCACAGCTATTACTCTATTTTTAATTTTTAATTTTTTTCTTTCTTTGTTAAATTTTATGGGTAATGTTAAATAGTTACAAGAAGATATCAAAACCCTGAAATAACACTTTGAACAATAAAGCCAGGGATGTAGTTTTTTTTTTGTTGATAAAATTATTATAGTATTGAATTAGTTATTGCTATAATAATAATTATAATAATAATATTTTCAGATATGATCTTATTTCGTATCAGTGTAGTATAAGGTCACAGCTATTACTCTATTTTTAATTTTTAATTTTTTTCTTTCTTTGTTAAATTTTATGGGTAATGTTAAATAGTTACAAGAAGATATCAAAACCCTGAAATAACACTTTGAACAATAAAGCCAGGGATGTAGTTTTTTTTTTCTTGATAAAATTATTATAGTATTGAATTAGTTATTGCTATAATAATAATTATAATAATAATATTTTCAGGGGTGTTTTTATTTTTTTATATAGGATTTTTTCCCCTAATCTTATTACATATATATCAGTATCACTGGTGGCAAAGAAGCTGCATCTGCAGTTGATTTTCGATGTATTTACAGTGTAATGCTGCCTAGAAGGCAGTAAATGCGTTTACACACCAATTACAATTACATAATGCAATGTGATTAATGTTTTAAAACGTAACATTTTGTATACAGAAATATAAAATTAATGACAAGTATGAAAGTATTATCACCAGTAGGTGGCAGCAAGTCATTGTGTTAATGAATGAGTTATCCATTCAACCGATTAGTTCAAAATGGGAATAAGATTCAAGTGGCTTTCTATACTATTTGGTCATTATAAATCACTCACTCAACCAATTCGTTCAGAGTCGTATTAATTCAGGAATGAAACACTCCGTTGCACTGATTATTAACATCTGTGAATTTTGTTTTCTTTCAGTGTCTTGCATCATGAGTGCAGTGTAAAATATATTACAACTTTAAAACAATTTTTTTTTTTAGATTTTTGCTCTGTGCAGCTGTCTTTGAATTAAATAACATGTCTGGTATGCAGCTCCTTGCTTTTTATTTTCTGCCTCTTTTCACGAAGTGTGGTTTGGCATGAAGTGTTGCCAGGAGTATAGCAGCTAGGACTAGGCTGTCTGTAGAAACTAAATGATTGAGGAAGTCCGGCATACGTAGAGACTAGTCTGTTGTTTCACAGGTAGATTATGACAATTATGACATTTTCATTAAAACGAGGTCAAAATTGTAAAAATGAAACCCATGCAAGGATGAACCATTCACAGCAAGATCAGTAACATGCATTCAGAAAGCAGGGTGAATTTCCATTTCATGTTAACTTTAATTGCTTAGTATTTAGGAATATCATTATTATGGAATATGCAGAGGTTGGGAGCAGTATTAAATGTATGAATTAATTAAATATTAATTAAATGCATTAAATGTTTTGTTTATGTATAATTGTACTATAAATGTACATGCTGAATTGACAGTGCTAATTTTAGCATTTGAAATCATTTAAATCTTTAAACATTTTATTTTACAAAATATGCACACAAGTCTCTCAAAAATGTTACTCAAACTAAATAAAAACAAATAAATGGAAAATATAAAAATTATGTGCTATGATTATGTGTTTGCTGCTGCCATGTGATCATTTGATGTAGGCCTAAGCTTTAGTTTTATTGTGTTACTGGAATAACTTCAGTACAAAATTAAGATTTCTATCCTAAATTTGACAGAAATCAATGACCTTGAGGTTTTGCCTAGAACATTTCTATATTTATTCAGTGCTTCCCACAGGTTTGAAATATACTTGCGGTCGTAGCCGAGTGGAAAATCCTCCTATTACCCACGGCACAAAAATGGTCTACATTTGACAAATAACAAATAATGTGTGATTTTTAACAATATTTTAATTTATTGAAATTCATTTTAATTACATAGGCTACTATTACATTTAATTACATACTAATATTATGCATTACTTTTAATTATAAACAAGCCCGAAATACACCGGGACTCTTATTTTGAAATGTCTATACTATTGCGGGATGATTCTTCAGATGAGAGAGAAAATATGCATTCTTACAACCATCTAAAACATATTATATAAAGGTCGTAAAGTAGACATTGTCATAATTCATCAACTTAAAGATAGATGCCCTAACAAAGGCCTAAGTGTGTGTGTGTGTGTGTGTGTGTGTCATATGTAGTCTGAACCCTACAGGCATACTCTACACATGAGGAACAGTCTCACACACACACACACACACACTTGCCCCTAAAACTAAATTTAAAAAAAAAAGTTTTCTTGTCTATAGTAGCAGGAATCAAATAGGCAATTAGAAATGACCAAGCCTAAGCATCTGTGTGTCTGTCTTTGAGAGTTTGCGTCAGCCTGGTTTAATTTTATGTGTATACGGGAACGGGTGTGCCTCACACGTCCTGAAAAGTGAAGCT
>NW_015670367.1:586961-591961 GCF_001515625.1 Sinocyclocheilus rhinocerous | reverse complement strand
ATCTTCTTTAATTTTGCAGATAAAATCAAAGACCCTCATTTTCGCCTCTTCAATTGAAGCAAGGCACTGGACCATGGTGCTAAGAGAAAAATCAATCTGGACTAAGTGAGAGATCAAACTCAATATGTACGTTTAGGATTCAAGTGACAGTATCTTCATTACGCCAAACAAACTTATCAAGCAAATGATGCATGAGGGACGCGCTTGGAAGTGTCGAATAACGCTTCAGCCTGTCCGAGAAATCTTTTCACGTCATTTTCAGTGAATCGACTAAAAATGAAATCGGTGCATTATCAACATCCTTATGATGTCTGCGTGCTTTTGGTTCACGGTGGAAGGTAATGTTATACATAGCTTGCATCATTTCTTTTCGCTGTTAAGAAAACTGCCATGGTGGTTTTTCTCCCAAGCAAATCTTCTGCTGGGACACTGGGCTTCATCCATGTTTAGACTCCATTCACTCAAATCAAGTTGGTGGGACTCACCTCAGCATGACATCAGGGCTCCACAATGAGGCGCTTCAGATGTCATCGTACAACCTTGGAATCAAATCGGCTATTCCCTATAGTTGAAAAGAGAAACTGCTGTTTACCATTTATTTATATATTTGATTTTTTTTTTTTAAAGTCCCCACTTTAAAAACCCTGACCAAGCAGCGGAAGCCAAGAATGTCACTCCTCTACAAAACCTGTCTAATGAGGCTCTATTGCAAACTTTCAGCTCAACATAATATGAATTATTTGTCATCTCTGTGTGTGTGTGTATATATCTATATGTGTGTGTGTCTTCGGAAAGGTTGAGTAAATCAGGATGAAGGAAGGCCTTGACGGAGAGATGTGGCATTAGCCCGAGGGCTCGTAGCACAGTGAGGGTAGTTAGCTCACAACATACTGCCATCATTAGGACTGCAGCCGGGCCACTGCAGTCACACACACTCACAGCCCTTTCAAAAACTCCCAGCGTATCAAGCAACACATGCCACCTCCTATACGCCTGACTCCCCTTCCTCTAACTATCAAAGTAGCACTTTATTGCTCCTATACCTCACGCTAGTTTACTTTAGCACTTTTATTTCAATGATTGATTGTATCTGTAACTATATATTATATATTTTTTATTGTTATTCATTATATATATATATATATATTGAGAGTCTCTGCATTGTCCTGTCTTCTCGTGCATTTGTCTTACGTGGACGACCAGCCTTTGTGGGGGACTTCAATGAATTAGAGTCATTGTAAAGCCGCAATATTCTAGAAATCACAGATTTGGAATGACCAGCTTCTCTTGCAATGGCTGAAAGGGTCATCCTTTATCTGGGCAACCTCCTGTTGCAGAGTTTCAGTCATGTTAGAGCGGACCGCCATCTTGCAATCTCAGTGAAAATTAGAGGAATGCTACCAGTTAAATAGGGTTTGTTAAATTAATTTATGAAATATGCTTAAAAATTGCCCTTCTACTCGTGTTAGGATATCTTCAAATTTTTGTATTGAACCAAAAGCATGTCTTTGAAAATTAACGTTGGCATATAAGGCATTTAAAATAAGCATTGACTGGTCAAATAAACCTTTTAATGGAATAGTTCATTCAAAAATGAAAATTCTGTTATGCATTTCATATTTATATGATTAGATACCTGAAGTTTATCTCTTAAAGGGATAGTTCTCCAAAAAAATTTAACTTTTTATTTTATTTTATTTTATTTTTTTGAAACCTGAATGACTTATTTTGTTCTGTGGAATGACAAAAAGAGACATTTATAGCTAGGGTTTGCACCTTATTTGATTTTTATGAATTTGCTTTATTAGACAGCATTTTTGCATTTAAATCATAAAATACAGAATCCTCAAAATACAAAATATTAAACAGAATTTGGGAAAAAAAATAAAATAAAACTGATTTTATAGGGTCCTAAATTAATTTGTGGAGTTTACTTACTAGCAAATAAATTTTATTTACAAGTGAATAAATAAGTTATATTCACATTTAATCACAAACATGTGGAATGCATTTCCTTCCACTTTTAATGGTATAAAACACATTGTAATATAAGTGATAAATATCAATATTAAATTATATGTAAAAAAAAAAAAAAAAAACGTTTTTTTTTTTTTTGGCCATATCACCCAGCCCTATTTATAGCAGAAAGTCCAAACTGCTACTTTCCATACAATGAAAGTAAAGGGTGATTATGGCTTTCAAGCAATATTTTCAGTAGGCCTATAAAATGACCTAAAAGAAGCTATCACTTGGCATCAGAAGACTTGGAATACAGTGCACAAGTCATAAGGACTAGTGTTATGATGTTTTCATGCTAATTTTTGTCTAGTTTTGGGTCAACCCCTGGTCACAAAGCAGCGTGAACATTCTTCAAAGCATCCTCTTTTGTGTTCCACAGAACAAAGTCATACAGGTTTGGAACGGGTGTGCCTCACACGTCCTGAAAAGTGAAGCTACAGGGTCTTTAATTGCCCCCTGGTGGCTGGCTGCAGTACAGGTCATAAACCCCGCCCTCTCCATGTAAACAAATGGGACTTGAGTCAAAATAAAAACATAATTTACACTTCCAATACAATTTTCAGAAAGATGGTTTTGGTCATTTAAGGTAGTTATCACACTGATATATGTTCAATTGTTTGTTTTTGTGATAAGTTTGATTTTAGCTGGTAATTTGATGCTATAAAAACGGGGCGTGTCGTTATGGTTGATTGGGTCTGTGGGAGTTTGATACCGCGGCTCCACCTCACGACACTACTGCGCAGACTCTGGCTCCAAATGATGTCATTTACTCAAGATGGCAGCGGCCATACTAAGATGCTTTGGCTTCACTTTTCTATAGTGAAAGGAATAGGAGACGCGTCGTCCATCTTTTTTTACAGTCTATGATACGGAAGTGAAATGACCTTTAAAGGTGCTGTGTGTAGATTTTAGCGGCATCTAGTGGTGCTGTTGCGAATTGCAACAAACGGATTAGCCCCTCCCCCCGCCTCTTCCCTTGAGAAGCTACGGCTGCCGACTCAGGGCAAAGATGTCGTCATCTGAGACAGCAGAGAGTAGCCAGTCAAGCATTTCTTACTTATACGAACGACCTCTGCTTCTAATAAACCACACGACGACTACTACTTTGTGCGTATTCAACGTAGCGACGATGCAAGCTGCCTCTAAGAACACGAGGAAGAAACGAAGAAGAACAACATTGACGAAACGCGCTCTGTAGAGTAGTAATCCGTTTAGGGCTACTGTAGAAACATGGCGGCGCAAAATGGCGACTTAGGCCCAATCCCAATTCTATTTTATACCCCTTCCCCTTCGCCTACCCCTATTTAGGCTAAAACGAAACTGAAACCAACGTTGGGTCTCTCATTCCACACAAAATCAAATGTTTCCGTATCCGCGATGTATTTGAATTGCAAATGATTATTTATTATGTACTTCACTCGCGTTCCAATATCCACGTAAAACAAAATGTTTTGCATAACATCACGGCGGTACTGTGATAACACTTAATGGCACAGGTTTTATTTATATATTTTTTACTACATATTTTTTTTACTAAATAGTTTTTTTTTTCCCATATGTTTGACTGGCTTTATTTTATTATGATAATGAACAGGCTGCATTGTCAGGGTAGCAATGCTTAACTGAGTGCGCGCAATCACTTGAATTTTTTCCTTCTAACAGTGGAAGAAACCACTCCTTTTAGTCCTAAAGATAATTGGAATTGTAAAAGGTTTGCCTTTATTTGTGTTTTTTTTAACGGGTCACAGACACTTATGCCTTCTAATTTTATTCAATTCTAATTTAAAATAATCTTGTCTGTTTACGGTTAAAAATCGGTTAACAAACGTCGATTGTCGGTTGGGAAAAATAACCGAAATGAACATCCCTACATTGCACCTTTAAAATTAAATTCATAGTTGCAGATGCTTTTAGTTAAATACACATAAATGAAAAGAATTAAATGCCAGAGTTGCAAGCTAAAAAAAATTGTGTTCAAAATTGTGTTCTGGGAGGGTTCTGTTTTTTTCAGTTTTAATTTTTCTGGACTCCTTTTTAATTGTTAAATTAAATTGTATTAATCAAAAAACATGTCTAATTAATTAAAATCATGAAACTTAAACAATTCACCATCAATTTATCAAAAGTTTAACAAAAATTATATGTTTAGGGCCATATGAAATGTTTTATTTTTTCCAACCTTATGTTTTATTGTTACCAAATTCTGTGTTTTAACATGTCTAATTATTTGAAAGCATAAAAACAAGTTTCATTTATTCTTACAATAGCCTAATGATTTTGGCCTAATGATGATTAATTTCCAAGAAAAAAACATGGTCTTATATTCGGGACAATACGGTATTACAATTAAAACATTGAAGAAATATTGTATGATTATTCCTTAAAAATAAGGTTTTAATAATTTTAGTAGTAGCATTACTATAGCCTATTATTAAGCAATTACTGAACAATAGTAATATATTTCTTCCGCAATGCCTTCAAGTTAAACCGAACTTTTATTTTGACGGGTTGCCGTGAATACCTTTACATTTCTGTGTGTATATGATATGAGGATAGTTTTACTCAAATGATTTTTACAGTCTATGGTTTATATGATATGAGGATAGTTTTACTCAAATGAAACGGTAAAATGCTCATGAAGTGACTCTCAAGAGCAGTTCTGGAGATGTTGTTCATGTATTTATGTCCTCATTAGTGAGAAGGCAGACTTTAATAATATCACCGGAAGCGTTACGCGTGCTTCAGTACGAGTAGTAAACAAAACCGCGCGTCTGCGCCATTCATTAACACAGAATTCATATTTAAATAGTCGTTTTGCGGCTTAATATTTGCAAATACTAGTGGGAGTGTGCTCACTTGTGTGTGCGCATCGGGGCGGAACTCCGCTTTGAGCGATGCAGAGAGCACGTCCATGTAACGTAGAGACAGTAATGATAGGCCGTTGTGTAAATAAGATAAATAACATAAGGCTATTTAGTTTG
>NW_015670367.1:584932-586920 GCF_001515625.1 Sinocyclocheilus rhinocerous | reverse complement strand
ATACTAGTGGGAGTGTGCTCACTTGTGTGTGCGCATCGGGGCGGAACTCCGCTGTGAGCGATGCAGAGAGCACGACCATGTAACGTAGAGACAGTAATGATATGAATTGTTTTGCGGCTTAATATTTACAAATACTAGTGGGAGTGGGAGTGCGAGCACGTGTGTGTGTGTGTGTCCGCTGTGCGCGATACAGAGAGCGCGACCATAACGTAGAGACCAAAATGACATGCCGTCGTGTAAATAAGATAAATAACATAAGGCTATTTAGTTTGTTTAATAAAAGAACAAGGTATAGACCTGTTCTATAGGAAAGGTAACTTTAAATGACTTCTGTTGTGATCTGGCGCTATTGAGAAAATAAAATTAAAATTAACTTGACCTTCAAGGGGGACGGGGGTGCCTTTGAGGGGGTGGACCGCCCCCCTAATATAATGGCAGGGGAAACACTGGATATCATTTCGATGACTTTGCGTGCAGTTCTCAGCTATTCTGATAGGAGTTCTTCTCCAATAAACTGTACATCTTGCCATATAAGCAGCAGAGCAGTTTAAATAACTAAAAGTTACCAAAAGGGTAGAATGTTCTGTAGCCTAGACTCTAGGAATACACACACTTTTTTCTCTTCTGACCTGTAATGTGAAGCAATCCCATTAAAGAGGCTGTTCAAAAATATTACTTTTGTTGCATGTAGGATTTTGTGATTTAACCTATATTTGATGTTTGACAACAAATATTATTTTATGCTTTCTCTTTTGCGCTCTGTTTGATTGACATGCATGCACAAAGTATTTATGTTTAAAAATTACAGTAGCCTGTAGTTAAGATGAGCTGTTTTGCATAGCTGAAATGCTCAATTTTAAGAATCTTTTTTTCCACAGAAATTAATTTTCCAGTACTTGTGTAATGGTGTCACTAGGGCCTTTCGCACCGCGGGAACCTTTTCATAGTACCAGAACTAATTGTGGAGCTACCCACTTTTTGGCGTTTTCGCACTGCCAGAACTGGGTGCGATTTTAGTACCAGACTGCCTTTTTCGAGAACCAAATTAGCTCCTACTCCGGAGCAGGGTCTAACCAGCACAACTGGTACTACCCGTGACGTAAGTAGACATTGATTGGCCAAACGCGTATGAAAACGCCCTCACCCGCCATGATTTAAAACGCCGTGTAAACATACTGTAAACATTGTGTCAACTTATTTCGCAAGTATGGAGAACAGCGATAGATGGACGGATGCTGAAGTGCAGGCACTTGTAGCAAATGTAGCACTACCAGTTGTCGTTGGAGATTCTTAGTCCTCCTTTCCGTTCTTTCAATCGCTTTACGTATACGTCGACTTTCCATGTCCATTATTGTGAAACCCGCGAGATGCAACAAAAACACAGCTCCGATCACAGCGTCCTCCATCCTCCTGTTGTTAATATTGTTCTTTGTTTCCGTTGTTGAACGCTGCGCACAAATGACGTCGCTGTCGACCGGCTTACGTCACTTCTTAGTACACACTCTCGGTGCGAATGCAACCCTTTAAATGGTACTGGGAAATAGTTCCCGCAAAATCGTCCCAGTACTTTAGTACTGTACATTTAGTTCTGGAACTAAAGCGGTGCAAAAGGCCCTATAGTGAGTTGCAGTAATCCAAGCGTGAAGTAATAAAAGCATGGACAGGCATCTCTAACGTTGTAGCATTTAAAGGGGTCATATGATGTTGCTAAAAAGAACATTATTTTGAGTATTTGGTGTAATTAAATGTTTTTATGCGGTTTAAGGTTCAAAAAACACACTATTTTCCACATACTGTACATTATTGTTTCTCCTCTATGCCCCGCCTTTCTGAAACGCGTCGATTTTTACAAAGCTCATCGGTCTGAAAAGCGAGGTGTGCTCTGACTGGCCAGCTAATTAATTACAGTTATTTAATTTGAGTTATATAATATAGATATAATTTATATAATTTCATATCATTTATTTATATAATTTCATATACATAAT
>NW_015670367.1:581122-584870 GCF_001515625.1 Sinocyclocheilus rhinocerous | reverse complement strand
ATTATTATTGTGATGTTTTTATCAGCTGTTTGGACTCTCATTGACTGCAGAGGATCCATTGGTAAGCAAGTGATGTAAAGCTACATTTCTCCAAATCTGTTCTGATGAAGGCCTGAGGGCGAGTACATTTTCAGTAAATTTTCATTTTTGCTGAACTATTCCTTTAACTCATAAATTTGTTATCAATGCCATATTTCCATATTTACGCCACCATAGTCATTCCAGCAAAGAGCTGTTTATGAGCTCAATCAATGTTGATTCATAATTGAAGGGTTTTTCTTTATCATTCCATGACTTTCACTTCCACATACTTTAGGATATGAGCAGTTAAAGGTCTTAAACGAAACCATCACCTGCGTCTTTATTGTTGACCTCAAAGCATTTATGCTTGCAGTTTCCTGTAGATAAACCTAAAACTTTTATCTTTCATATTACTGGTATGACACTACACACTGCCAATAAAGAACATTTATTTTTAATCGATGGTTCCTTTAACATCCATGGAACCATTCCGTTATAGGGGAAAATTGTATTTTTTTTAAAGATTATTAAAGTGTTCTTCGAAAATATGGTTCTTTTAGGAACTGCTCACTGAAAGTTTTTTTTTGGGGGGCGGGGGACTGAAAATGGTTCTTTTATGGTATCAGTAGGGCCTTTCGCACCGTGGGAACCTTTTCATAGTACCAGAACTAATTGTGGAACTACCCACTTTTTGGCGTTTTCGCACCGCCGGAACTGGGTGCGATTTTAGTACCGGACTGCCTTTTTCGAGAACCAAATTAGCTCCTACTCCGGAGCAGGGTCTAACCGGCACAACTGGTACTAATCGTGACGTAAGTAGACATTGATTGGCCAAACGCGTACGAAAACGCCCTCACCCGCCATTATTTAAAACGCCGTGTAAACACTGTAAACTTTGTGTCAACTTATTTCGCAAGTATGGAGAACAGCGATAGATGGACGGACGCTGAAGTGCAGGCACTTGTTGCAAATGTAGCACTGCCAGTTGTCGTTGTAGATTCTTAGTCCTCCTTTCCGTTCTTTCAATTGCTTTACGTATACGTCGACTTTCCATGTCCATTATTGTGAAACCCGCGAGACACAACAAAAACACAGCTCCGATCACAGCGTCTTCCATCCTCCTGTTGTTAATGTTGTTTTTCTTTGTTTCTGTTGTTGAACGCCGCGCACAAATGACGACGCTGTCGACCGGCTTACGTCACTTCTTAGTACACACTCTCGGTGCGAATGCAACCCTTTAAATGGTACTGGGAAATAGTTCCCGCAAAATCGTCCCAGTACTTTAGTACTGTACATTTAGTTCTGGAACTAAAGCGGTGCGAAAGGCCCTACTAATGGACATTCTCTATGCACAGCATAAAGACCCAAATGATCGATAATTGAAGATTGTTATTGATTTTATCAAATGTAGTTGTATGTGTGACTTGTTTTTAATTGCAATGATTGGCTGTGTGTGTTTGTGTTCTCAAGCTCACTGATAGTGCCATTAATGTGTAAAAGGCATAAGATGCTGGATTAGGGTGGTTTATTGCCTTTTTAGGACACTGTTGGTGTCTTTTTGTTGATTTGTTTCTTTCTTTTCATCATTCTCTCCTTTTTTCACTACTACAAGCCTACTTATCCCCTTCTATTCTTTTCGTCACGGACACATACAGTGTCATGGGCTGGAGTGGGATGGGTGTGTCTGATCCGCCCCCACCCCAGCCCCACCCAACCAGACCTCAGCACACTTCAGGCAGCATTTTGAAGATGAACACTAAAGCAGGTTAAAGAGATTTGGGAGGAGGGACCGGTTTTGTCTGGAATGGCCGCACCTGAACCCCTGTCCTCGGGGGAGTTTTTCTCTGTGCGTGTGTGTGTTTGGGTATACGCATGCACAGAATATGTTCATTAAGCAGTACAAACACGTGATTGACTGACCTGCCATTTCTGTCCTGAGACATGGGACTGTCTCTGTGGTTACCTCATCATGAGGATCTTTGATAGGGTACAGGCTTGAATCATTTTAATGACCAACAAAATGTCTTTCACTTATGCTGCTTTTTGTCCTTTTAGGATTTTGGCAGTATAAATCACCTTAAATTTTCATTGTATGGAAAATTCAGCTTGGACATTCTGCCTAACACCTATGTGCTTCACAGAAGAAGGAAAATTATACAGGTTCGGAACGGTATGGGATTAGAATGTTCATTTTTGATTGAACTATTGCTTAAATTTACATTTACATGAGAACGAATGCTTTAATGAATATGGGCTACAGACAACAAAGAAGAGGAAGTGTTGTTTTTATTCTGTAGGGATTTGATATGCTGAGATATGATAACTGGAAATGTATTATGTCTAAAGAAAGTAAGGTAGTTATGCATAAATCAGCTCATACCGTAAAACTTCAAATAATAGCCCGGGCTTCTATTTACCCAAATCGCCGAACTGCACCGGCTTGTATTTGAGACAGGCGTCTATAAGAGACAGGCCTTTAATTTAGTGTTGAGATGTTCAAGCAACAACTGTCAGCTTAAATGTCAAATCATACTTTTTTCTTTTTGTCTCCATGGTGGTATTGAGAGAATTAAGAAAAACTGAAGACTAAAAGAAAGTTCGTTAACCTCTTTGTTATGTTGCCATAGTGATGAGTCGTTCATGAACTGTTGTTGTGTCTGTCACGTGAAATCTAATCAAAACATAGAACAGACGATCTGATGGGTTTGAGAAGATCAAATACAACCCGATACTAAAAAAACAGACCAGGCCTCTATTTGAGACCGGCCTTTATTTACCCAAACCTGTCGTCACACCAGGCGTTTAAAAGAGACAGGCGTCTATTTGGGACTCGGCTATTATTTGAAGTTTTACGGTAATTTCTGAATCAGGATACTGAAACATCTCATCAAATTTTTTTGTCAGACAGCTTTTACTCTTTAGTGCAACTAGCTGTAAATTCTGAACAACCTGAAACAGAACAATGTATGAAACCCTATTTCATTGAACCACATTTATATTTGTATATAGTAGGGGTGCTCCGATCGATCGGCTACCGATCACTATCGGCCGATAATCACGTTTGGATGATCAATCGGCGGTCTCTAAAAGGCCGATCTCAAAAAAACGATCTCAAGCTGATGACGCGCCTGCCGTGAGAGGTTTCACAAACTTTTATTGACCTGCATATGCAAGACTGATCTGAGTCACTTTGACTGTCTCTGTGTTGAGTATGAAAAATACATTTTATGTATTATGTATAGACAATTAAGCTGTCTGTTACCTTTGCTTGTGCAGCTGTTCAGATGCCACAGTGTATAATGTCTTAAAGGACATTATTATGCTCTTTTACAAAGTCTTGATTTTGTTTTGGGGGTGTACTAGAACAGGCTCTCATACTAGGTTGTTTTTACACATTTTATTCGAAAAACACATTATTTTTCACATATTTTACATTATTACAACACCTCTCTCTCCAGTCTGGCATGAACGACTCGAATAGTTCCTGTATGAAATGAAGGCCCGCCTTCTGAAATATAAAATGTGCAGAGATTGATTAGCTGGGCCAGTGTGTGTTGTGATTGGCAGCACTCGGCGCCTGGTCGGGAAATGTCATGCCCCTTACCATAGCCGCCTGCGAGCTTCAGTGTAAATATTGCATCAATATCAAATCAATTTGAGCGCTATTTAAACCCGGATGATTGTAACCACTCTAAGTTCGTCTGCCTTGGGAAAGCTAGCATGTCTC
>NW_015670367.1:576720-578673 GCF_001515625.1 Sinocyclocheilus rhinocerous | reverse complement strand
ACCAAATACACAAAATAATGTTCTTTTTAGCAGCATCATATGACCCCTTTAAACCCGGATGATTGTAACCACTCTAAGTTCGTCTGCCTTGGGAAAGCTAGCGTGTCTCTGACATAGTGATAACACTCATTACCAGGTCTCGTCCCATTCGTCGATCTTTGTGATATCACAAATCCCGGAAAATGTGCGTTGTAGTCCAAACGAGTCGTTCGTTGTAGTTTTTGAAAAGTGATTTCTGTTAAATAAAATATCTCCTTTTGAAGTGGACTTTGAGCTTTGTAACTTTGCAGATCTTTTTTATGCTCAAACAGCAACATTACAGACTAACTAAAGTTGAAAAAGTGAAAAAGCATAATAGGACCCCTTTCAATGTCAAACATAACTGAACATTAAACATTAACTGGTCTGTCCCTTCAATCAAAAACATAAAATAACACTTAATTTTCAATGTTTTCTCTCCTTATCCAGCTCTATGCAAAGGGAACTTGATGGGAACTAAAAATCCACTGCCCAGTTTCAGTAACAAAAATTATTCATGTAGTCCCAACTCAAATGGAATAAGTAAACTTCAATTTTACACACATGCAAGTGGATTGAACACAATGAAATTAAGTTGGAACAAAATGTATAGCAGTTGTGTTGGTTTAGCTTATTTTGAGTAAATCAAACAAGCAGCAATTTTTTTTTTAATAATTCAAAAAATCTCAGTTCAGAGTATTGTTTTCTAGAAGTTTTTTCCCCCCTATATTCCATTCCAATCGTTGAAGTAAATACATGAAACCAGGTCTATAATTCCAGGTCTATAAATCACTATAATACACTGTAAATCTCTGTCCTTTGTAAGATCATCAGTAAATCTGAATTTCACCATCATGAGCACCTGGGGTTCCTTTGTTTGCGTGTCCCTGAAAGACACTCTGTATCCTCTAGAGTCCAGTCCCCCACTCTTCCTGCTCCCTTTAAGACTGATGGAACTGTCGGTGAGGTGAGTGGATTAAACCTGGACCCTGCTGAGAGATATCGGACACGTAGACACATGCTCGCTCACACTGATGTGAGAACTACACAAGCTGTTCCCTACCACATGACCAAAAACACATGCTCATATGCCTCCCCTGATTTAGGCCACTAAGACCCATCACCATATAGCCATGCACACAGACCTCTATGGCCTCTGAGGCACATTACCATGAAAGGATGCACATACACTGGCACTGTTCCCATTAAAAACCTACTGACCTGCCTTCCTGTCTGCCACCAACATAGACAGCTGCCTTCTAAGGTAGATGAAATGAAACTGATTTGGAAATGTTCTACATAGTGAACATACAAAAGCATCAAACAAATAGCACACAAAAGTGATCAGGATACTGTAACTTAATTGTTTGGAATTGGTCTTAGCACGTTGCTAAGCTATAAATGCAATACTCTAAGCATAAAATTATAATTAATATATATATATATATTATACATTTAATTGAACTATTTTCTACATTTGATTTAACTATTTTGTAATCAGTATTTTTTGGTGATAAGTTATTTTATAAACAACATTACTAAATTTTTTCTTTTGTCAAAATGCTTTATGGTCTCCTTTTCATCAACCTATGTGTTTTTGTTTCTTTTGCCCATCAAAAGGGTACAGGTTAGGGCTGGGCGATATAGCTAAAAAATGTATCAACGATATAATGTTTCATATCGTTCGGTATCGATAATTATTGACATTTTTATAACCTTTTTTAAAACAGAGCAATATAATTGTTTTTTTTTTACATTTAAGGCCACAGGAGGACGCAATGAGCAAAATAATGCAGCACATTAAACTGTCCATGCATGGAAATAACTGTCTATAAAAAATGTGCATTACGTCTAAATTAACTCGTATATATCAAATATAATTTCGTAAATTGCATAAACAATTATGAACAAAACAGCATCACGTATTTATGCATT
>NW_015670367.1:569187-576637 GCF_001515625.1 Sinocyclocheilus rhinocerous | reverse complement strand
CATGCACTATATCGAACATTTTTATATCGTTATCGAAGAAGGTGTACCGTCGATAAATATCAATACCGTTTTATCGCCCAGGCCTAGTACAGGTTTAGAAATATTCTGGCTGGACTTGGTGTTTCATGGTTTTATATGCATACCATCTTAGACAGTGTTCAGTGTCCTTGAGTGCAGGTATATGTTTCAGTGTGAAACAGAGAAAAAAAAAGAAAAACCGTGTGTGAGGGATGCACATTTGACCTGATCTATGTTTCTCTCTTCTGGCCCTGGAGATTTGTAATGCTGTGAAATATTTATGGGATAAACTTTGTCCTACAGGCAATTCTTTTTCTTTCCAGAATCTCTGGATTCTAAGAACTCATCTTTATGGTGGGATTAGCACCAGGGATTGCTCAATCTGAAGGAAGGAATGAGGGATTTCGTTTAATCTGTATTTTGGTTTAGGTTTGAATTAATCTTAGTTTATTTGCATGTGTTAGCCTAACTATTTCTTCCTGTGCTGAGAATTGTTTTTTTTGTTTTTTTTGCTTTTTCCCTTGACAGACAAAAAGTTTGTTGCCTTGTTGTAATAATATTTTGTTCTGCCGCAACACTTGTGGGTCCTGAATTAACCTTTTGCAATATCTGGCAAATGGGTGAATTAAGAGCATTTACTGACCATAAATATGTAATGGAGTTGTATTTTGCATTGCTTAATATAATTAATTATATAATTAATTAATTATTATAATTTTTTTTTTTAAATAAGCAACAAGTATATAATAATAATTTAAAAAAAGCAGTTACAGTCTAATATATCATGTGAGCCAGTCTCTGTCTATCTGAAAATCTTACTGGTGACAAATGTGCCAGGACACATCCTGTTTTTTTTCTTCCTAATATTTTAATTCTGGTGACTTAATGCTTGTAATATATCAGATGTATTGCCAAATAGAGTTAGATTATAAAAAAGTATTGTAGATAATATACTGATGGTAAATTTAGTAGTTTTAGCTGTACATCTTACAAAATTTTAATCGGATGTGTCTCTTACATCAGTGAGGGCCAGAATGTCATTCATAGTGTATCAGATGTTAATTCCTCAAAGTTATTGACCAGCTGGCAAAAAATTTATTTATTCAGCAAAGCTTTTTGTTATTTCCATTTGGCACTTGTTAATTTTGGCCCATGTTCTGATGTTATTGTAAATGTTCAGAATACTAAATGTGTGCAAATTGCAGGACAGCTAATGGGCCCAATCTGTGCTGCACCAGGTTAGACTAACCTCGTCTGCTTACAGTCTGTTACTGAGGTAACATTTCCACCACTGGTACTATTTTAAATCTGCTTTCACTTTCAGCAGTATTTGAAGGTGTGGTTTATAAAGTAATTGTAACAATAATATTTGATTGAATGTTATGTTACCAGTTTAAAGCTCAAAAAATTTCTTGCAAAAGGTGTAGCAAATGTGATGTGGATATCTGTTCTCCACCTTTCCTCTGTCACATTTTTCTGAGACCACTCATAAAGTTTGTTTGTCATCTCCTCACTTGTTTACTTCTCTGATTTCCAGGGCAGCTGTTGAGTTTCCAGCTGCGACCATGAGCACCATCTCACCGACTGATTTTGACAGCGTCGAGATCCAGCAGCAGTACAACGACATCAACAACCGCTGGGACATCACAGCTGAAACAGAGTGGGATAATGAAAACAGTTCTGCACGTCTGTTTGAGCGTTCCCGCATTAAAGCTCTCGCAGGTCAGTTTAATTTTTTATTTCAGTGTGTGCGAGTTGAGGTTTGGTTTTTGTACCAATGTGCTTCCTGTTTTTGATCTGTGTGTGTGTGTTTGTTTGCATGATTGCTTTATCAGATAGTTTTCAACAGGTTGTATTGTATGATTGTGTCCAGTAGGGGGTGGCATAAGGCAACGTGAAAAAAAAAATCACTTGAACCACCTTTATACACTCCACATGCTCTTGCAGTGATCTAGGAGAACTGTATGCATTATAATATAGTTATAATAGTAAAGTGGTTTCAAGTATGGTTTTGGAGTGTGGAACATGGTTTTACATTGTTCAAAAGGCATTCTATATATAGACATCAGCGTGTGAAACACAGCAGTTGATTTGTGTGTTTACGTGCAGTGAGATACCATCTTTTGACAAGCAGTGACTTGATATCCACATTCTTCCAGTGCTGTTATTTACCTCGTGACACTCTCT
Organism: Sinocyclocheilus rhinocerous; assembly: GCF_001515625.1. Lineage (NCBI taxonomy): Eukaryota > Metazoa > Chordata > Actinopteri > Cypriniformes > Cyprinidae > Sinocyclocheilus > Sinocyclocheilus rhinocerous. The sequence goes on along the minus strand of NW_015670367.1, from coordinate 574,432 downwards.
CACTCTCTCATCTCCAGGGCTTTTCTAATGTCATATTCATGACCCGCTGTATCTCTTTCTTGTTACTCTTTCTGCTGTCATTAGATGTGTTAAAGCCAGTTGTTGTCTGAATGTTTTTTCACACGTTTGTTAGGCATATCATGATTTGAGGCACATGATGAATCAATTTATAGGCCGACATACTTTTAAAAGTTATGTTTAAAGCAACAGATTCGAATGTCACTGGATGGAGAAATCAAGATTCACCAAATGTCTGCATGCAACAATAAAATTTATATTTTCAAATGTTACATTTATAATTTTTAGTATTACAATATTAAAGTATTGTAGTATTTTTTTATTGTATAACTTCTTGGTTTATTTTCATTTAAATTGTTCTAGTATTAAGTTAGATAAAATATTGCAATCTTTTAGTAATAGTAAATTGTAAATTTTATGCATTTAAAATGCACTAAGATGTATGACATTTCTCTATTTCTCCAGAGAAAGTTTTTTATATTGTAATAAAACTAATATAAATGTATTTTTTAGATGAATATTAAATGGATATTGAATGAAAATTATGTGTATGTGTGCTAATGACATTAATATGTAATAGATGACTTGTTTCAAAGCCAAACGCCCACACAGATATGTGACCTTAGACCACAAAACCAGTCTTAAGTCACTTGGATATATTTTTAGCAATAGCCAAAAATACATTGTATGGGTCAAAATGATATCTAATGACTTTTATGCCAAAAATCATTAGGATATTAAGTAAAGTATCTTCCATGAAGATATTTTGTAAATTTCCTACCGTAAATATATCAAAACTTCATTTTTGATTAGTAATATGCATTGCTAAGGACTTCATTTGGACAACTTTAAAGGCGATTTTCTCAATATTTAGATTTTTTTGCACCCTCAGATTCCAGATATTGAAATAGTTGTATCTCGGCCAAATATTGTCCTATCCTAACAAACCATACATCAATGGAAAGCTTATTTATTCAGCTTTCAGATGATATATAGATCTCAATTTTGAAAAATTGACACTTAAGGTCCAGGGTCACATATGTGCGTTGGGAATGTAGTGGGACTGAGAAGAACCTAACCTTGTCATCAGGGCTGTGTGTGTATATGGGACAAAATGGTCCCCAGGAGTTAGCTAAATCTGACAAAACCTCCCTTCGGGGATAACCGGGGAAATATTACATAGCTAAAATATTTCATAAATAAAGTAATTAATGGCTGGAAAAAGACATGAGTTACATGAGGCTTAATGGAATTGATAGCAGCACCTGCTGGTCTATATAACGGAGTTTCACTTGAGAGGAGTTTTTAATTCTCTCTGTTGTCTTTATGCATCAAACCCAGCATGTGAAAACCACCATATCAACCACAATAAACTTCAGGCAAAACATTAATTCCTGAAAGTACTGATAGGAGAATGGAAACTGAGAATACTGAGCTAGAATGTCTTTTGAAGCTCATAAAAGACAGAGCAGAGGAGGGTCTCAGAGGCCTAGTGCTCATGTCTCTCACACCCATACACAGTTAACTTTAGCTGTTCTTAGACATTTCTGTCCTCCTCTTTGTTTCTCTCACGCTCCAGGTCTTTTTTCATTACATAAACACATATGTATAATAAAAGCATTTTATTAAAGCTAAATGCAAGTCGTATTGTATATACAATAACACAGTGAACTAATTTTTTTTCTAATTTTGGGTGTGGGTGTAAATTCCTGAAAATGAAACCTTTGGTTTCACTTTTTTTGTCAAATCTCAATCTAGCAATAGTTGGTGTCAAAAAGATTCATAATATGCATGTTATATTAAGAATATTGTATATAACAGATAGGCCTACCTGTTTATTTTTCCCCTTAATATCTGTCTTTATCCATCTCATCATCCCATTTTGTGTGCTGTGATAAAATGCTTTCTTCCAGTGACACGCTGGCTGACTGGTGGCCTAGTGCTTCTGGCCATGGTTTGACCTGTGACCTCTGCTCTTTGATGGTCACTGTTGGTGACATTTGCTAATCAGCACAACCTGCCACTGGACTGGTCTTCATGACACCACTTCCTCTTGTAAAATCTGCACACACAAGAAATGCATTTGTGAAAGTGTGTGTGTGTGCTGCAGTTCTATTTGTGAGAGCACGAAATTCTCAGATCAAGGATTTTCTTATGTCTGCACTTACATAACAGATTCTGTTTTCGGATTCATTTGGAGGCATTACAAGATGAGTTTTCTGTCACTGCCGATGTTGCCAGTTAATGGGTGTGAGGTGGCGCGCACACACACACTTGCACAGGAAGAAAGACAGCGCTCGCTTGAGTGTTTCTCAAGTACTTCCTTCCTGCCTTAACGTCTTATTTTATGTGTGCACGTGCTCGAGAAGGCGAGAGGGACTTTTTGACATGATTAATTAAAGGTAAAGGCCTTACAACTACTTAACACCCACAAAAATCACTAAAATATAATATTACCCAACATAAAAATCCAGGCAGTTCTAAAATAAGCCCAAACTCATGATTTCTGCTGACTATCTGATCACCTTCAGGGGCTGGTCCTGCACGCCCATCTCTCCTGTGAAACCATCTCTTGACTTCTACTCCACCCCATGTCCACCTCCAGAAATGGTTCAGCCCACACCTCCTCACCCTCCCTCCGTCTGTCATTCTCGCTCACTCAGCCTGGGATTTGCTCCTCCCACACACACCTTATGCAAATACCAAAGCTCAGAAACCGAGAGAGAGAGAGAGAGAGAGAGAGTAGGAGGCTTTGTTTACTTAGGAAGCTGAGAGCAGCTAGTTCTGAGGGCTTACTCAAACAAGGGGTGTGTGTGTGTGCGTGTGCACACAGACACACTCAGTCTGATCTGAGTGGCCGAGAGAGAGCAAGAAAAGTTTTGTACTGAGAGAGGAGTGCGTTTGAAGAAGAGAAGAACGGTGAAAGAAGAACATTTAGTTTTTCCTGTACATATTTCTCACTTCAACTGCATGTGGGTTCCTTTTTGCCAGAAAAAAAGGAAAGAACAACAGAGTCAATTAAAGGAAGAGGGTTTTTTTTCAAACGGATGAAGCAGAATGGCGCGGTTTAGCGTGCACTGATGAAACGCTCGGATACACGTGCACACCTGGAGAGTTTCTGTTTCAAAACCCAACTTTTTTTGGACCTTTGAGGAAAGTTAAACATTTGGCTGTTTTTTTTTTTTTTTTGGTCTGTTTTCTCTTTTAATTTTTCAACTACACATTTTATGTGCTATGCTCATGACTCCTGGCTTTACTCTTGTGGAGTGATCGCTTTGTTTTGGATGAAAGTTGAGAGTCAGTGTTGGAGGGACGGTTCACAGTAAAAGAAATTGAGTGTTACAGTGAAAAAGAAGAGACATGGATTTTGCTCCGCGCGAACCTGAGCCATGTCTCTCGCCAGCTGCCTTTGTAAACCAGGTGCAATATTCCAACATCCTGGAGGGCCGTTTCAAACAGCTGCAAGGTAAGACTGTTTGTTCTCTGTGAGCTCATATTCTCTCTCTTTTTTTCTTTCTCAGATGCATCTGTAGAAGTAGCTCAGCCTCTCAGCTAATCATAAAACCATGTCAAATAACTTTTGTCTTTTGAACCACTTTATAAATCCACTGAGACGGTCAACAACTTTGAATGTCACATTCAAAAAGTTCATGTGACCTCATCCAGATCTAACTGGAAGACACGTTTGCCCTGACAGACTGAACCCCATCATCATGGACGTCACTTATTTTTTTAAAGTTAGGTGGTGCATCACAAAGTGATGTAGGGTTAGCTCATGAATATTAATCTGCTTATGCACGAATAACTTCAAATTATCTTTAACCGTTTTGATCATTCATCTTCCCGATGTATATATTAGGACTGCGGTACAGTATTTGCTAATTTTCATGTTAAAACATTAGAAATGTACTGAAATTAATTCAACAGCACATTAAATTGATATCAGACTACGTTTCTAAGGTCTTGCTGATCAGTTCAAGTTCTCAAATAAATGCATGACATTTAAAGTAACAATACTTCAACTTTGACAACTGTGTCATAATGTAGTGGAGACAAAATTGGCCTTGTAAAAAGGCCAGGACATTTCCAACCTTAAATCTGTCCTTTGCAGATGCTGATGTATTTAGTTGCAGAAATTATCAACTTTCCTCTTCTCTCTCTTTCTGCACCAAAGATGGTGCAGATGAGAAAATAGGCCTACAATGATTTATTTTTATCCCTGTGCATGAGAGAGAGAGACACAGAAACCTGTGCTGGTCTCCTGGAGAGTGGCCTTATTTCAGGTACCGCAGGGCTTTTGCCCCAGATCCAAATTACACTGTGTTAAAATGGGAGTGAGAGAAGAGGACGAGAGGGAAGTTCAGAACGGAAAGGTATAGGAGAGGGAGGATAAGAGGGGAGAGGATAATAGGTGGGAAAGGAGTGGAGAGGAACAGACGGGAAGGGAAGAGGATAAGAAGGGGAGTGTAGAGGATAATAGGACTGGATAGGAGAGGATAGAAACTCCTCTTGTATATGTATTAATATAGAGCTAGAGTTTTGAAGAACGTTCAAAAAATATAAATTTTTTATTTATTTTTTTGTGGGCGTATCGTTCATTCAATATTTTTACTCTTTGAAAACACACTTTTTAAGCAGGCGCCACATAGCATGTGTGAACTCTTCTAATCCCCCCCACACGATGCGAGATCTGATCTGCTGTGTTTGTGTGCGCGCTTGAGGTCATGGGGAGTGTTTCTCAGTTAACAGGGAGATAATGACTCAAGCATTGTACTTTTCAGGCCTATTATCTCGAACACACACCTCAAGAGTCCCAGCAAGTAAATACCTAAAATTAACCCTGAAATCTGGAAGCAAAGTCTCTAGTAGTTCAGTCATATGTTTTAAAACTATTTACAATGTTTAGATTGAGTTTCTTTGACATGTTTGGTCCATGTTATTCTTTCAAAGAAAGCTCTAGACCAGTGCTTCTCAACCTTTTTGACACCAAGGCCCAGCATTGTTTACACAGTATTACCATGAGTTAAGAATTGACCTATCGGTAAGCCCTTCCCCTCGAACGCAGATGAGCCAATGGCAGTCGAGTATCAGTTGCACGGGGAGCGGAACTCGGACATCTGTAGGTTTCAGCGCCATAGAAAAACATAGGAAGATCCGAAGCTCGCATCGTTTTTATGGGGTTTATGCTTCAAAAATGGAAAAACGATGTGCCTGGGGTACTTGTAAC
>NW_015670367.1:565900-569161 GCF_001515625.1 Sinocyclocheilus rhinocerous | reverse complement strand
CATCCGCGATCGTGACCAACGTAACATGAGGCTTCTCCCGCTTGCATTGTGATCTGTAAACCCTCGCTTCCAAATTAATACCCACAATATTTATTTTAAAATCTTTTATATATCCCTCCATGGCATATTTAAGTCCCACATGAATTGTGGTCCTTCTGTGTCCAAAATTTATCAAAAAGACATAGGGACAAGGTTTTCACACTGACAGCTGTCATTGTAAGACAGTTAGCAACTCCATTTGTTTGTCCGAGTTCGCAACAGTAACTAAGGGGGATGGGGCTTACCGATAGGTCAATTAAGAATTAATTAGGAATCCTTTAGGAATAATTAAGGTTAAGGATTTTGAATTTCTACCCAAAAAAAATATTTCAGAGGCTATTCCTTTAATATTAATTTATATTCTTAAATGCCTATGGAGTTATAAAAGTTTATGAATTTACATGCTTTTTCCAGATCAAACTTTTAAATTAGGCTAACTTATATACCCAAGATCATGGGAATTCTGGATGTTCAATGATAAAAAATAAGTTCTTGAGGGAGTCAATTTCAGTAAGAAATGTATTTTTTTGTTGTTGTTGTTGTTTTGACATTTTAATGGATGTTTTGTTTTATTTTAAATAATTTAAAGTAATCTTGAGGCCCCCTTGTAAGTTTGCTGAGGCCCCAAGTGGGCCCCGGCCCTCTGGTTGAAAACCACTGGTTTAGACTGACTGCAAGCAGATGGATGTCAAACATCAATGTTCTATGCATAACGCGTGTTTTCATTGCAAAGACATTGAAGAAGACATGGAGATTTGAAAGTAAGAGAGAGAACACCATGTCACGTACGTGTTAATGATTACTGTAGTTGCGTCACTGCACCCGTTTTGACACACATTCACATAGACGCGCACATACAGTATCTCATGTATCGTTTCTGCTCGAGCGGCCTGTGATCCTCCTCTCTTCTCATGTCCTCACACACTGGTAATTCCGGTCAGGTTACCCTTAGGCTGACTTTTTAAAAACATTTTACTGAAGTACAGGTGCGTCGTAACGGGGCTTGCTCAGACACAGTCTTCATGCTTGGCCAGGCTGGTTCTTCTTATTGTATGTGTTTGATGCAACACCAGTTGTGTCTGTTGTGGTTGTAATTATCTTAATTTAAATAAATCCCTGCAGCAAGGTAATATTGCATGCCTGCATGCAGGTGTTTGTGTGTTCTGCAGTGAATAGGATAAGGTCATACAAGTGTTCTTATAAGGTTGTCGCTACTTCAAAGAACTTAATGTGTCACTGTCATTGCAAAACAATTTGGATAAATCAGTGTTCCAGTTCTCCATTACACACATTCTTTTTTTTATCCCCACTCTCTTTGTAAACTCGGTATGTAATTTGAAATGTCATAGAGTGTGTTTACATGCAAAATGTAATGCTGATAAATCAGCTTATGAAAGCCAGTTGACACAAGCAAACCCCATTTACATAAGATTTTGAAACCATCAGTTTTCTCTGGTTTTGATGTCAAAAATGCAAACAGATGTGCACACAGAATGCAAGCCACCAGAAAGCTAGTGAAGGTTTTGACATGCAGAATGAATCAGGATAATGGGTTAAATCTTTTTTGTGTGTGCATGTGTATGCATATACTAGGGGTGTAACGGTTCAGATTGCTCACGGTAAGGCTGTCGCGATAACTGCAATATCGCAATACCGCGCTATTGACGAGCAAACCACAGAGGAATGCAAGAACCGCAGTAACCGCGATTTTTGCGTGTTTTCTTTTTTCATAAGGTTGTGCCCTTCTCGTTTTACACTTCGTGCATGTGTACTGAATATTAAATAAGTTAATAATGATAACATAATGTGTACCATGCTGATAATTTGGACATTTTCACTTTGGGGTGTACTCACTTTTGTGGCCAGTGGTTTAGACATTAATGGCTGTGTGTTGAGTTATTTTGAGGGGACAGCAGATACTGACTGTTATACAAGCTGTACACTCACTACTTTACATTGTAGCAAAGTGTCATTTCTTCAGTGTTGTCACATGAAAAGATATAATAAAATATTTACAAAAATGTGAGGGGTGTACTCACTTCTGTGAGATACGGTGTATATATATATATATATATGGCGATAATACCGGATACCGCGCTATTGAGCCACTCAAAATTACCGCAAGGGAAATTCCTTCACCATGACAGCCCTAGCTCACGGTTCCGTTCCGTTCCGTTCCGTTTGGTATGTGCTATGTTCAGGGAAAAAATTACTATGGTCAAATAAAAATAAAGAAAATAATACCAAATAATCAAACTAAATGCAACAGCACAAATAAATACAATAGAGCAAAGATACAAATAAAATAAACTGTGTTTTTCAGGTGTTTAACAGTCATTTTCAGGCACAGAAATTTAAAAGTAATCAAATGTAAAATAACAGTGCATATTTCACTGTAAAAATTAAAGACCAATCCTTGAAGTTACAAAAGCTGTTCAATCAAGAGAAGTGAGTGATTTCCTTGTCTTTTGTTTTTTAACATTACAAACACAGACAGCAGGAATAGACTGCTGTTCCTTTAAGACATAATTCACAGATCCAGATCACTGATACTGATAAATATGTCTTTCTCGTCTGTTTACGTTCACTTAAGACTTGGCCAATGATTTTTGCAAGGATTCTCACAAAGACGGGCATGTTTTCATATTTTTTTGTGTTAATTTGTCAGTTCAAATGCAAGTCTTGAAAGAGAAATCAATATTTTTGCGCTGCACGCACTGTCTGACGTGTGTGCACGGGCTACAGATGAGTGCGTGCACACGCACACACATATTAAAGCAGCGCGCTCATTCTCATGCACTTATTCTTTGCTTGAATGCTTCAATTGGCAAGGCTTAAAACACACGCAAATGAGTTTAGTTTAAACACAGATAGTGTGTGCTGTTCATGTCTCACCTGCGCTTGCACTCTTTCAATACCCGGGTGACGAAGGCGTAAATGTCTGGTAGGGCTGGGCAGTATATCGAGTTTGTACGATATATCGTTATTTTCTTTATAAGCGATTCGATATGAGGCAATACCGTTTATATCGATATACAGTAGTTTGATATGAACGCATCTGAAAATATAGCGGAGGACACCGACTGAGCTGCTGCGGAGAAAGTACATAATCCAATTTGTTCTAAACATGTGACAAGCTTCATATTAAGGCCTTTAAAAACTGGTAAGACATAGTTTATAGTTTCGCATATTAGTTTAAGCGGCTCGGCCCGTCATATGCTC
>NW_015670367.1:565304-565775 GCF_001515625.1 Sinocyclocheilus rhinocerous | reverse complement strand
ATTTTCTTTATAAGCGATTCGATATGAGGCAATACCGTTTATATCGATATACAGTAGTTTGATATGAACGCATCTGAAAATATAGCGGAGGACACCGACTGAGCTGCTGCGGAGAAAGTACATAATCCAATTTGTTCTAAACATGTGACAAGCTTCATATTAAGGCCTTCAAAAACTGGTAAGACATAGTTTATAGTTTTGTTTCGCATATTAGTTTAAGCGGCTCGACCCATCAGATGCTCTGACAGAAAGGCTGCATGTGCTGCTGACAGAGACATCAGGCTACTCGCGCTGTTTAATGTGTTTGAGATGTGCTGTCTTCCTGAATGCATAACTTACATTTCACATGTATATTCTCCAGCTGTAAATGTTAGAAAGCCATGAAAATATTTCCATTTTTCTGTCAGAAGTGCATGAGCCTTCTGCTTCGGGCTTCTCCGCTAAACTTCACAGACTTCAGTGAACGAGCAC
>NW_015670367.1:564284-564642 GCF_001515625.1 Sinocyclocheilus rhinocerous | reverse complement strand
AGTACACCCCCAAAACAAAATCAAGACTTTGTAAAAGAGCATAATAGGACCCCTTTAAGAGAATCATTTGTCTGATGTCATTTACCTTAAATGCTAAATACAATGTACTTCACCTTAGTTTTTCATGTGATGCTATGTCAGAACATAGGATCAGCATATTTTAAACAGATTCTTAAATTTGTAATCCAACAACAGTCAGCAGATTATTTTGCAAAAGAAACCTCTACAGGGTGATAAAGACTACACTGCGTAATTTTCCCTCTTATTATGCGGCCACTTGTCTGATAAGTAAAACATTGAGTTCAAAATATTAATTTGACATATTTTAATTACCTCAACATGACTCGCAGTACCCGCT
>NW_015670367.1:562736-564151 GCF_001515625.1 Sinocyclocheilus rhinocerous | reverse complement strand
TTCTCATTAAAACGACATCTTTTCTCGTAATAACGAGATGTTTTCTCGTAATAACGACATTTTTTCTCGTTAAAACTACATATTTTTTCTCGTAATAACGTCATATTATGTCATAAAACAATATGTTTTCCCGTTATGGTATATGTGAGCGAGCTAAGCGGCTGTCGACATAAACGAGGATCTGCACGCTGCTGAAATTATTGAAATACACTGTTTTAAATATTTTAATGTAATGGTTTTAATTGTAGCTGCATGTTTATTAGGATTCGCAGTACCCGCTAGGGCTGTGTATCACCAGCAAAGTCACGATACAATACATATCACGATACAGAGGCTACGATACAATACGTATCACGATACGGGACTGCACTGAATTTTACCTCAGAAGCTCGTTCTAATAAATTTATATTGTAATGTACTCATTCTAATATATTTTTAAAATCATATTTACATTGCTGGTAGGTTGTCATTGCGATGTTTTCTCGTTAAAACAACATCTTTTCTCGTAAAAACAAGATGTTTTATAGATATTTATTTAATGGCCTTTAAAAAATAAACACAATTTAAGGCCCTTACAAATTGGACTGCACATTTTCTGTCCCCTACATATTTTTTGTTTATTTAGCATAATCATGTAAAAACGGTACATGAAAAAACACTAATCGATTTTCAGTGAATGAGTGTGAGTGAGAAAGTTGCAGGTAATCTATATATTTTTTTCTAATTAATAATATTTTCCTAAGCCTGCTTAATTGGCTGTGGGTGTGCTATACACATTGAAGCTCCAAGTAGCAGAAGCAGGCGGAAATGATGACCCAGAACAGGAGTGTGGTGACCTAGGAGTGTCAGCTGACAGGAGCTGGAGAATATCAGCATGGATAAAAATTTCATTCTGAAATCTCAGTGAAATTCTGCTGATAAGCAGTGTGTGTTTGTGAGTGTGCTTAGGTTTAAAAGTTTTTCTACCCCAGTGTCAGTCACCCTGAAGAGGTAAACATGTACTCCTCCCTCTACATCTCCCTCTTAGTCATTACAGAGAGATGCAGAGAAATTCTTCATACACAGACACAAACAATCCATTAAAACATCATACTAACACAATAAGTCTGTGTATGTAATAAACAGCCCTGCTAAGGATGTTAACAGCCATGAGATAAGGTTGAAAGGGGTAGAAAGTCAGAAACTCATACATATTTCAACATTCACTTTATAGGAGATAATATACACCTTCAAATGAGATATAGATTTGTATGAATACCATCAGTTGTGATCAATATCTGTGGCTGCGCTTACATGTGAATGTACATATTTTCTCTTTCTTTCTCTCCACCCAGATGTAGAGTTAAAGGGGTCATATGATGTTGCTAAAAAAGAACATTATTTTGTGTATTTGGTGTAATGAAATGTGTTTGTGG
>NW_015670367.1:560860-562422 GCF_001515625.1 Sinocyclocheilus rhinocerous | reverse complement strand
AAGCGAGGTGTGCTCTGATTGGCCAGCTATCCAGTGCGTTGTGATTGGCCGAATACCTCAAGCGTGTGACGGAAATGTTATGCCCCTTACCATATGATGCCGTGTCCCGGCGTGACGAGACAAAACCATTATAAATGAGGCATTTGTTGCATCCAGTGGGGACATCAGTACTGATTATAATTGATCACAGGAATACAGTAGCCTATATGTTAAAACATTCAAATAGATAATTTAAATTGACAGTATTTCACAATATTACCGTGTTTACTGTATTTGTAATAAATAAATGTAGCCTTGGTGAGCATAAGAGACTTTCCAAAAAAAATTTTTCTCAAAAAGTGCAAACGTGCAACGTGAGGTATAAGCCTGTATGAATTTAATTTAATTTAATTTAATTTAATTTAATTTAATTTAATTTAAAGGTTAAAATATTTTGCCTGTAATTTTTTTTTCTCATATCGCAATATAATATCGATATCGCCTGGACAGTGTAAAATATCGTGATATGAATTTTAGCTCATATCGCCCACCCCTATATCATGGGTTGTGTAGCGCGATTTTTTCAGTTCGGTTTGAATATCGTTACACCCCTAGCATATAGGCCTACTATAAATTAATAGCTTGTAACACTCCAAAGAGAAAGGAAAACTTGAAATCGCATCATATGACCCCTTTAAAGAAAATTCTGTCAATATTTACTGTCATATATTCGTATATTCATTCTTCCGTGGAACATAAAAGAAAATATATTTTGTCCATACAATGAAAGTCAGTGTGGTTTCTGTGTTTTATATTTCATTGACTTTCATTGTATGAACAAAATAGTTTAAACATTCTTAAAATATATTCTCTTCTGCAGAAGAAAGAAAGTCATATAAGATTGGAACCACATGAGGTTGAGTAAACGGTGACAGAATATTAATTTTTGGTCTCTTGAATGCAGTCCGCAGACTCTCACACTCTCCCTGTTATCTCTGTTGATGTTACTGTCATCTTATGTTACTCTCTGTATTTACTGTTCTGCTCTTGGGATAGTCACAGTGAGTTGTTCCAGGAAATAAATCCTCCCTTCTCACTCTTCCGCTATCCAGATGTTCTTACTCTGGCATGTGTGCATGTAAATGGCATTGTATATGAATAATTGTACATTAATATATGGACTTCATATATGGAATATATGGAGTCAGGTTTTGTTTACCTACTAAATTATCTTCTCAGTCAATAGCAACACAGAGTACTTCTAATTAGGGATGGGCATTCCAAGCAAAAATAATATTAGAAAATCGCTAGGTATTATTCGATTATTATTCGAAAATCGCACCCCTCCCCCGCAAACACCCATAAACAGAGAGAGATGGAGAGAGACAGGATTCACGCTTTCAATCTGTATGATAAACTGTTTAATTCAGAAGATAGGCTATTAACTCAAGCCATATAATGATCGTAACGCGCTGAAACATATTAATATATTAAACATAACCGAATGACGGCACTTATTAACATAACAGTCCGTCGATTAGCATAAATCAACTGCTCATAAGGCTAGGATATTTCCATTTTTA
>NW_015670367.1:559558-560242 GCF_001515625.1 Sinocyclocheilus rhinocerous | reverse complement strand
TGTTTTTTACTTTCACTTTCGAGATTCGCGATCACATACGGAGCAGCACTCGGCAGTGTTACCACACATTTTACAAGATTAGATGTTTGTCAGTGGTGCTCAGGATCTGCAAATCATTCGCCATCATCCTATCAGTCGTAGTCATCTCTCCTTACTCTGATTATGTGGTAAGTGAAATGTTATATACTGTAATGTAACAGGCTACCATTAGCAAGCGGCTAACCATGTCCCTTTAGTGGCTCCGTAGAATCTAACCAACCCAGTCGGGGGTGTTTGTGGTCCACACAGAGCTCTTATTTGACATCGTCCCAAATTACTGTAACCATTATATGCTACTCAAGTCTTTTTTTATGCCACGCAAGTCTACAGTGTGCGCGTGAGACAGTGTGCTCTTCTGTTGTCTTTGACAGCTTTTAGGTGCAGGGCTCTACAGTGCGACCATTTCAGTCTATGAAAAAAATTTTAGGAGCACCAGTGCAATGAAGGGAGTTTGTAAATGTGATACTGATTTAATACAATACAATTCAATAAACAAGAAGTTAATATTAAGTGACTTACATTGTCTGACTATAACACTATTGTCTGATTTTGCTCTATTTCGTCGTCGAAAATAGTTTAAAACAAAGACAGCGCATCTCCATTCAAACACAGTGGTGTTTCGTTTATGAATGAACGGGCGTTTTT
>NW_015670367.1:553571-555912 GCF_001515625.1 Sinocyclocheilus rhinocerous | reverse complement strand
CTGACAAATAATGCTGACTCACAGCCTGTTAGTACGTTTTCATATTTAAAGGATTTGCCACTGATGATTCAAACGAGTTTTGAGGAGTGGGGAGTAGCGTTTGTTGTTTGTCATTTCTCCGATCACAGATGCAGACATTGTTTTATGTTTACGCGGCGCGATGCAACGCTTAAAAAGACAGTATAAGTCATTATAATCAGTAATTATGTCGTCGCTGGATGCAACAAATGCCTCGTTTATAATGAGTTTTCATGTTTTTAAATCATCGCTCCGGCCGGACAGGGCATCATCACAGTATGGTGTGGGGCGTAACATTTCCGTCTCACGCTTGAGGTGTTCGGCCAATCAGAACGCTCTGGATAGCTGGCCAATCAGAGCACACCTTGCTTTTCAGACCGATGAGCTTTGTAAAAATCGGCGCGTTTCAGAAAGGTGGGGCATAGAGGAGAAACAATAATGTACAGTATGTGGAAAATAATGTGTTTTTTGAACCTTAAACCGCATAAACACATTTCATTACACCAAATACACAAAATAATGTTCTTTTTAGCAACGTCATATGACCCCTTTAAATTGTTTGAATGGGTAAATTGGCAAGACAAAACACATGCAAATGATAAACTTTAACTCTATGATGGTTAAATTTAACAGTTAATCTGCGAATCGCATGCGTGCCGAACCGTGGGGTCTGGTCCGTACGGATCACGGATCATCTACACCAACTACACCAACGGATCGTTCACCCCTACTGAATACTGTAAATTTCTCACTGTGCCTGATGCTGCTTTTTAATGAATGGATTTAGAGTTTGTTGGCTTTCTGGGTGAAATAACAGTTGGTGTTTCAAGTGCTGCTGGCAATGCATCCCATATAAAAAGAACATATAAGTCACTGACATTTTTTAAAGCCTTTAGAAAATGAATCCCATTGGTGAGATGGTGAATGGTGAAAATGAATGGTGTTTAAGTGTCCTTCAGTTTGTCAAAAGGAAATCAAACTGAAGGAGGGCTCCATGATCTCTGTTTAGCAGTAACTTATATGCCAGGAGCCAATGGTAGTATGAAGGATGTGTATTGATGTAGTCAAATTTGGGTAAAAAAATTATTTCAAGTGTCTTGGCGGACAGCTTGTTCTGAGTTTTTTTCCTCTCTGTGGGCCTATATGTAAGCTAAGTTCCTTTTTAAAGTGTGTAAGTCAACAGTTAGAAAAGTCTTATTAACATTGCTGCATAAAAGCAGTGCAGCAAGGCTGATGTCAGGGGGGAAACATGAAGATGGCAGGTTTCTATTTAAGATGCCTTCGCATGTGGAAAATCCCTTTAGTTATAGCCATTAGAGGTGCGTGTGTCTTCATTCTTTCTCTGTCATTCAGTTTGTGTGTGTAAGTACTTGGTTCTCTTCACTGTAACAACAGGTGTGTTCTTTGGTCTGGTAATTGATGCCATACACACAAAAATGTTGTGCCTGTTTTAGTAGAAACACCTTTAATATTTAATATTTTAACATTCATCAAGATACAATAAATGCTTGCCAATAAATTAAATTACACCATTTTTTTTGGTGGTTTTTCATTTCAACTGACCTGCAGTGAGTTTCTGCACACATATGAACATGTGAAGAACCATGAGAGCCGAAACTTAGCGTTTCAAGGAAGTAGTCACTGCAGGAGGATGTTTGCCACATTACACATGCCCATCAGGTGATTACAGGACACACCTCTGTGATTTAAAGTTAAATGAATAGTTCATCTGAAAATGACAATTGTGTCATCATTTACTTAATGAATGTTGTTCCAAATCTGTATGACTTTCTTCCTTCTGTGCAACACAGAAGACAATGAACCTCTGAGCTTCTTTTCTGTACAATAACAGTTGTCCGTGCGCCGTTATCCTTCAGTAATGACAAAGCACCATAAAAGTGGTCTGTGCGACTTGTATGCTGTATTTCAAGTCTTCTGAAATCATACGATAGCTTTGAGAAACAGGCTGACTTTTCCTAATCACTAAAAGTGTTAGGGAATTGAAATGTCACAAGGCTGAGAAAATTTGTCTGGACTTTCATTTTGGGTGAAATTTCCCTTTAAAACTGGTTTGCATCATATATTGTAGTGCTGAAACTAGGGATGTTCATTTCGGTTATTTTTCCCAACCGACGCTCGTTAACCGATTATTAACCGTTAACCGACAAGATTATTTTAAATTAGAATTGAATTAAATTAGAAAGGATAAGTGTCTGTAACCCGTTTAAAATAGGCTGCTAACATTTGTTTCCCGGGGATTAATTTTACATCCGAAAAATACAGCAAACAACAGAACATGAGGATACAAAAGCTAGGCTGTGTA
>NW_015670367.1:553047-553541 GCF_001515625.1 Sinocyclocheilus rhinocerous | reverse complement strand
GCCAGTGAAGTAGGCTACATAATAAATAATATTTTGGCATTCAAAAACATCGTGAATACGGAAACATTTGATTTTGTGTTGAATGAGAGCCCCAATGTTGGTTTCAGTTTCGTTTTAGCCTAAATTAATTTGTTTTGGCTTGTCGTTTATAGCTTCTTATATTTTTAATTCTTGTTCTTTTCAAAATACTGTTAATTGAAAGGATTTTTTGTGGAGTGAGAGGAACTAAAATAGCCTAGCTATGTTTACAGTGTTTATTATAATGTTTGTAAACATTTCGCGTCGGCATTAGGCCTATTTCTGAATGAAATAATACGCAATTTTTTATATATGCGTAGCGTATTTTAACCATGCAGCAAACCTTTTTAAATATTTTGATAAATTACTGAAAAAAAATTAATAAATGACTTTTTAAACCATTTAACTGATTGTATTAATCGGTCAAAATTCTTACCGTCGGTTAACCGGTTAAACGGTTAAAATGAACATCCCTA
>NW_015670367.1:551015-551348 GCF_001515625.1 Sinocyclocheilus rhinocerous | reverse complement strand
CTTCCACTGTTAGAAGGAAAAAATTCAAGTGATTGCGCCAGCGCCCGGCGCCGCATGCGCGCACTCCATTGCTACCTTGACAATGCAGCCTGTTCATTATCATAATAAAATACAGTCAGTCAAACATATGGAAAAAAACACACTGCTCAGTTTAAAGATGTAGTAAAGTCTGTGCCGTTAAGCGTTATCACCATACCGCCGTGATGTAATGCAAAACATTTTGTTTTACCGCCAGTGAAGCCAGTGAAGTAGGCTACATAATAAATAATATTTTGGCATTCAAAAACATCGTGAATACGGATTTTGTGTTTTTTGTGTTGGATGAGAGCCCCA
>NW_015670367.1:546290-550932 GCF_001515625.1 Sinocyclocheilus rhinocerous | reverse complement strand
TCTTTTCTAAATACTGTTAATTGAAAGGATTTGTTGTGGAGTGAGGGGAACTAAAATAGCGTAGCTATGTTTACAGTGTTTATTATAATGTTTGTAAACATTTCGCGTTGGCATTAGGCCTATTTCTGAATGAAATAATACGCAATTTTTTATATATGCGTAGCGTATTTTAACCATGCAGCAAACCTTTTTAAATATTTTGATAAATTACTGGAAAAAAATAAATAAATAAATGAAATTTTAAACAGTTTAACTGATTGTATTAATCGGTCAAAAATTCTTATGGTCGGTTAACGGTTAACCGGTTAAAATGAACATCCCTAGCTGAAACATTAAAATACAAGCAGACATCACTGATTCTAATTAGTCTTAAAAACAAGCTTACACTGAATGTTGCTGTAGCCTCTTTATATTTCAGGAATTGGCTTTCAAACTGTCACAGGACTCAATTACCCACATTCCTTCAGTGACGAAGGGTGGGGCGGCCCATTTCCGCTCTATAGGTCATTATTACAACAGCGAAGGTTGCTACTGTTGGGATTAGTGATCAGAGATGAAAATGTGGGCAGAAACATAAGCAGAAGAAAAAGGCCTGGAAGATGTAGGGGTTAACAATAATGACAGGAGAGAGAGATGTAAGGATAGAACATACGGCTCCCCACAGCACGCCCAAACAGCAGCTGGACAGCAGCAATTACACCACTGCTACCAAATGTGTGTGTGTAACATGTTTTGGTTGTTAACATTCAGCAAGTGAGATTTGTGAGTTTAAATGTCTGTTATTGTACAGTTCAGTGTGTTGTTATCTGAATTCCTCTAATTCTCATTCTCTGTTGTTTATTATGATTTCATTGTATTATCTAAAGCCCTATTCGCACGGGATTAGTATTGTCTGGTGACCTCCAGTCATTTGTAATAATTGTGGAGGTTGTCTGTGATCTTAATCCCGTGCGAATCGGCCATGTCTGTAATTTGTAAAGTAAAAATTCCCCCGCAAATGACCTACCATATGGTATCCGGGAGACAAGTCAGTAAATTCGAGTAAAATCACAGGCTTCGCTTATCCCGTGCGAATGCACCACACGAAATTCAGATGTGGTTGGGTAATTTCAAAATCACACAAGGTCCCCAGGTAATACTAATCCCGTGCGAATAGGGCTTAAGTTAAAAGATGGAGTCACTCTGATTTTGGGTCAGGTTCTGGTTATTTTAATTAATCTCTCCTTTACTCATTAGTGCTAAATACTAGATATTGTCTGATGTTGTATATTTTTTGAAAGAAAGTAATACTTGTATTCAGAAAGGATGCATTCACTTGATCACAAGTGACAGTAAAAACTTTTACATTGTTGCAAAAAAAGATTATATTTCAAATAAATCCTGAAAAAAATAGATGTATTGTAGCAGCTGAAAATTCAGATTTGTCATCAGGAGAATAATTAACATTTTAAAATAAAATAGAAAACAGTGATTTTTTATTTGTAATAGAATTTTACAGTATTACTGATTTACTTTATTTTTATTAATGATCGCTGCCTTGGTGAGCTTTTGAGACTTTTTTTAAAAAACAAAAACAATCTTAAACTCCAAGCTTTTGTGTAACGGTAGTGAAAGTTGCAGTAAAAAAATTCATAAACATTCTACTATTTTTATATAGTATATTATATTATAATATTTATATTATATATATAGCTATATCTTCTCCATGGACTACTGTTATATCAATTAATTTCTGTTGATTTGATTTGTTGATTAATTTTTGTTATATTTTATATTATTTATTATTGCTGAGGCTAATTAAGTTTAGCCTCAAGCTGTAAAACAAACAAACAGACGTCAGCTACCACAATGCATCAATAGGTGTGGATCATAGGAGAACATTAGTAAACACTCTGAGTTGACATTTAGCTTTGACTTTGTGTAGATGGCTGTAAAATGTTGCAGTGAAATGCTTGTTGCATCCAGCACAGATACAAAGTGAGATGACATCTCAGCATGAAAACATGCAGATATTTGAGTTTAAAGAGTTTATCTTTAGGACATCCGAGCTAGTGCATTCCAATTATTGTTTGCATAGTGATCTTGTATTGTTTTCTCAAAACAATATATTACCCAGTAGTGGAGGTATAGAGATGTGCACATGTGTATGTGTGTGTTTACAGATAAATATGTTGTGTACACATTTTAATACCTCTGTCAGTGTGCTGTCAACATTGCACTAGCGAGTGCATAAAAACTCCAGATTTGCATCAGCTTTCAGACATACCTGAGCTGCTTGTACTCAGGCACGTGCAGAGGGGGGTGCTATGGGTGCTTGAGCACCTGCCCCTTTTCCCCTTGATGCCCAAAGTGCCCTTTTGTTTCATTCGATTCTTAGCGTTTTAAATCGATTACTGTCCGAAATCGACGATTCAAAATCCATGTTTCAAGATCGATGCATATGCATCGTCAGGGTTTGTAATCGATCCATCGATAAAACGAGTGAATCGTTACACCCCTACTTTTTAACCTAAACCCACCCCTAACCCTACCCCTCACAGAAAACTTTCTGCATTTTTACAAATGAGGACATCCTCAAATGGAGGTTTTGGTGAATTTTGTCAGGTTTTGCTCACTTTTGGGTACAAATTTGTCCCCAAAATATGGTTAAGTAGGTACACACACACACACACACAGTTATAAATTCACACGAACACATGGAGAATTTAGTACATTCTCTCAGGTGTCCCCCTGGACAGAAAACGTTCTACACAGAAGCATGTACTAAAGACATAGGGCCAGATTTACTAAACGGCAAATTAGCATGAGAGCGCAATTCGAAAACAGCGCCGATAACCGATATACCGCGGTTTGGAAAAGTCACGGTTTCAAAACCACAAAAATTTTCATAATTATTTAGCCTGACATGTTTACTGTTCCAAAATGTTCTATATGTTTCTTAAAAATAAAATGTGTTCAGTGGAAAAAAAAAGTTGTTTTTTTTACCCAGACATTTAAAAATAACATATTTTAGAGCTGTAATCGTGATACCGTGAAACCGTGATATTTTTATCTAAGGTTATCATAGCGTCAGAATCTCATACCGACATAATATGTGGTGTATGCCATCTTATTCGTTTTTGTTAATAAACGTTTTCTAAGCAAGTTTGTCATTGTATCTTACTGTTTTATTGTTGTTGTGCTTTTTAATTAAGAATAACAATGAATCCATCTTTAGTTTTAGTCTTAAAAAGTGAAAGGTGTGTAGATGCATGTAAGCAAAACAGGCAATTATCTTTTCTTGTAAAACTTGACAACAAGATCGCAAATTCGAAAGTGAAAGCATCCGAAGCCCGGCTTATAACTTGGCAAAAGAGGAACTCCCGTTCACAAAATTCAAATCACGAATAATACTACTGATGAAAAAGAACGGGTTGAATGTTAACCACTTTCGTCTCCATATAATTATAAACTATGATAAAAGTTCATCAGCATGCATTGATTAATCCCATGTTGTAGCACAAAAAAAAAAGAAATTGCGATCAAATCATGTGCTTGTGTGACCAACTGAGAAAGTTATTCGCAAAAGAGCGACCAGTGGGAAGAATGAGTCTGGAGCCCTGTTATATGAATGTATACTTATATAAAGGGGACATAACACACAGTTTCTGCCAATCTCGTGTTAATCTTGAGTACCTATAGAGTAGTATTGCATCCTTCATATCTCCGAAGACTCTTTAGTTTTATCAGATAAAAGAAAGATACAGCTTTACGATAGGGCTGCACGATTAATCAAAATTAAATCGCAATCACAATTAGGCAAAAGATGTGTTTTTTTCATGCGCATCTTGTCAGGGAAGCACGGTTCTGTGATCAGTAGTAAATCTCCATCCGAAGGCCAGAGTGCACTCTCGCGGGGAAACTCCAACTATGCCCCGCAGAAGAAATCAGGAAATCCCTATAGCGGTTGCTGAATAAACAGAAGATTTAACTGCTTTCATTGATTCAACATGATTAATAAACACACGACTACGACAATAGATGGCTTATCTGAGTTTGTCTTATTATAATTCTTATTATAATAAAGTATATAATAATGCAATGCTAATCGAAATAGCCTTCATTACTGCTTGTGTGCCTTATTCTGTGTAAGAATCATCTCACAGAAGGATTTATTTCAAACATGGATTTGAATTATGAAGTGAGTTTGGAGTAATAACATGTTATTAAATGTGGTATTTTCACATGCTTTCAGATGGAGCAGCATTTACTACACAGAGCCGTTGTTCACTGAAAAGCTACTCAAACAGCTTTCATAATCGCAGAACGATTTCTTAAATTTCATAATCGCGCAATTAAATCGGTCTTCGATTATGAACGCGGTTTTGTGTACCTTGTCAGTGAACTACGTCTCTGTGTATTAAATGCCACTCCATCTGAAAGCACGTGATGGAGATTTACTACTGATCACAGAACCGGCTTTAATGACAAGATGCGCATGACAATCACATTGAATTAATCGTGCAGCCCTAGTTGTAACTGAACGACTTTAATATTCATCTGTATCTCACATTACACTATGGAAAACCCAGACAGAATAGTATACTAGGGTTGTGCCGATAGACGATAGTATCGTGTATCGACGATAGTCAGAGATATCATC
>NW_015670367.1:545367-546180 GCF_001515625.1 Sinocyclocheilus rhinocerous | reverse complement strand
ACTACGACAATATATGGTTTATCTGAGTTCGTCTTATTATAATTTTTATTATAATAAAGTATATAATAATGCAATGCTAATCGAAATAGCCTTCATTACTGCTTGTGTGCCTTATTCTGTGTAAGAATCATCTCACAGAAGGATTTATTTCAAACATGGATTTGAATTATGAAGTGAGTTTGGAGTAATAACATGTTATTAAATGTGGTATTTTCACATGCTTTCAGATGGAGCAGCATTTACTACACAGAGCCGTTGTTCACTGAAAAGCTACTCAAACAGCTTTCATAATCGCAGAACGATTTCTTAAATTTCATAATCGCGCAATTAAATCGGTCTTCGATTATGAACGCGGTTTTGTGTACCTTGTCAGTGAACTACGTCTCTGTGTATTAAATGCCACTCCATCTGAAAGCACGTGATGGAGATTTACTACTGATCACAGAACCGGCTTTAATGACAAGATGCGCATGACAATCGCATTCGATTAATCGTGCAGCCCTACTTTATGATTCTCTCCGAAAGCAGCCGAGCTCCTGAAAGCATGCCGTGGGCGGAGCTAAAGAGTCGCGAGCACGTTTGTGTTGTTTACATTATATGCACTTGCGCGCCGATTGAAATTTGAATGCGGTTTTACTCACCGCCTGCGGTTCCGACTCATGACTGGGATCTTTTATCGCTGGGACCACTCCATCATTCATTATCAAATGATCTGCAAATCCAGCTTCGAACTGGGCCTTGTTTGTAAAACATTCATCACTGAAATGACGGGAACAAACAAACACATGCATGCAACGCCGTTGCTGCCCGAGA